>NC_072437.2:63214673-63515326 GCF_028878055.3 Symphalangus syndactylus
GAGCAGAATGGGAAAAATGAATTACCTAATTAGGATAATATTTGTTGTTATTATCAGACTCTAGCGCCAGCATTATAAACAGTAAATGTGTTAACATACACACATCTAAAAACCACACATAACATGCACTTAAATAGATTCATATAAAATGCCACATATGAAAGCATTCTTATAAATAAGAAAAAGATGTATCTTTACATTTTACAATGTCTGAATGTTCTGAAGGGATTGTTATCTCAAAATTAATATTCTAAAGGTCCCCTTTTCAAATGTGTTAGTGGAATAATTGGTAGTGACAAGAATGAAATGCTGTCTCTATATTTCTGTAATTTCCTTCTTTCTTGACAATAGGACCCTACATTAATTTATTTGTTAAGGATGTAAATCTTATAAATAAAGACAACCAAATAGTCTGAAATCCCAAGAGAAATGGGTATCTCCAAGTAGAGATATGAGGTGAACATTGGCTTACCACCGGCAGAGTATATAAGGAGTAGACACTGAGCAATATAGAAGTAAGCAGAAAAAAAAGCTCTTTAATTAATGGCCAAAGTATGGGCAGCATAAAATAATACAATCTACTCAATAGAAGTCAATAACTGAGATAACTGCAAAATATTCCAAATATTTAGAAATTAAACTACGCTTCTAAAAACCATGACCCGAAGAAAAAAATTATGCAATAATTGAGAAAATATTTTGAATTGTAAGAAAATTAAAATGCAACATGACAAAATGTTTGAGGAGCAGCTGAAGAAATACTTAAACACAAATTTATAGCATTAAATACTTACATAAGTTAAAGGCCCTGAGTCAGTAACCTAATTTTTTACCTTAAGAACCTAGATAAATAAGAGCAAAGTATACTCAAAGCAAGTAGAAGGAAGAAAATAATGAAGATGAGATCAAAGATAAAAAGCAATAACTCCTGAATCTGGTTATTTTTAGATCCACTTTCTTGAGATATAATTTATACACAATAAACTGCACATTTAATGTGTACAATTTTATACATTTTCATATATGTATACACCTGTGTAATGATCACCACAGATAAAATAATGAGCTTATCTGCAGTGAAAAATGATCTCTTCAAGATCCTGATTTCAATACTTTTGAAAATATATATCCGGAAGTGGAATTGTTGGATCATATGGCAGTTCTATTTTTAGTGTTTTGAGGAACTTTCATACTATTTTCCATAGTAGCTACGCCATTTTACATTCTCACAATGTAGAAGAGATACAAAATGTATCTTTGGTTTTTTTGACTTGTCCTAATAAGTGTGAAGTGATAGCTTGTTGTGGTTTTGATATCTGCACTTCCATGTTTACTGCAGCATTATTTACAATAGTCAAGATATGTAAATTACCCAAATGCCCATTGATGAATGAATAAAGAAAATGTAGTATGTATCTGTGAATGTGCATAGGGGTGAGTGGGTGGGTGTGGGGATGTGCATATAAACACACACACAAACACATGCACACACACACAAACACAATAGAATACTGTTCAGCCTTAAAAAATAAAGAATTTCTACCATTTGTTACAACGTGGATGAACCTGGAAGACATCATGCTAAGTGAAATAACTCAGTCTCAGAAACCCAAATTTTGTGTGATTAACCTGACATGAGATACGAAAAATAGTCAAACTCATAAAAGCAGAGAATAGATTGATGGTTGTCAGGGATGTGGGAAGATTGTGATGTTGCTCAATGGATAAAAATTTTAATTCACAGGCTGAATAAATTCTCGAAATCTGCTGTATAGATTGTCTAAGGTAGATCTCATGTTAAGTGTTCTTACCACACACACACACACACACACACCACACAAAGGGACACAGATAAACTTTTGAAGGTGATGGACTATGTTTATTACCTTTGTTGTGTGAAGCATGAGCTTCAGTAGAGCTGTTAAAAATTATGAGGATACCTGTAACTCCCAAAGTTTTTTGTGCCCACTTATAGTCTGTTAGTCCCTCTACACCATATTTCCATACTCCCACATTTCCAGACAACCACTGATTTTCTTTCTATCACTATAGATTCATTTACATTTTCTAACATGTACACTAACAGAATTATACAGTATATATTTCTTATGACTCCTACTCAATATAGTCATTTGGAGGTTTATGCTGTTGTATTCTAATTCATTCATTTTTATTGCTGAATAGAATTCCATTATGTGTATATAACACAGTTTGCTTTTTCATGCCTGCTGATAGACATTATGCTGTTCCCGGGTTTTGAGTATTAGCAATAAACTGCTATGAATATTCTTATGTAAGCCTTTGCTTGGATATAAGAATTTATATTTCTGAGATAAACATTAAGAGTGAAATAACTGGGTCATATGCTAGAAGTATTTTTAAAGTTTTATGTAATTTCCAAAATGGCTTCCAAAGTGATTGTACCATCTTACATTCCTACAGCAGTGTGTGAGAGTTTGAGTCATGCCATGTTCTCAGGAACATTTAGTGTGACCAGTATTATTAATTTTAAACATTCAAATTGGGTTTTCACTATATTATGTTTTGATTTACTTTACATTTTCCTAGTGATTAGTAAAATGATGTGGGAAGTAAGTACACTTTGCCTATTTTTATGTGCTTATTTGTTACCCACATTTTTTGTGAGCTATTCAAATCTTTCTACTTGTTTTAGGTTTTTCTTTATTATTATCGAGTTTTGAGATTTCATTATCTAGTTTGGATATGAGGCCTTTATCAAATATGTGATTTTTCAAATGACTTCTCTGAGTCCATAGTTTTTCTTTATTTTAGTAAAGTTTTATTTTGATTTGACAAAAATAATTGTATATATGTGTGGGGTACAATGTAATGTTTTGATATGTGTATACAAATTTAACATTACCTCTCCCATTTATGTGTTTTATGATTAGAATATTTAAAATCTACTATTTAAAAAAATTTTAAATATATAATGCATTATTAACTATGGTCACCAAGCTGTTCAATAGATTCTCTTAAACTTATTCCTGCCGTCAATTTGGAACTTTGTACCCTGTGACCAGCATGTGCTATTTTCCCATCTTCCCTACCTCCCAGCCTCTGGTAACCACGAATATAATTCTCTGCTTCTTCTACATGTTAAACTTTTTTTTTTTTTTTTTGAGATGGAGTTTTGCTCTTGTTGCCCAGGCTGGAGTACAATGGTGCGATATCAGCTCACCGCAACCTCCGCATCCTGGGTTCAAGCGATTCGCCTGCCTCAGCCTCCCGAGTAGTTAGGATTACAGGCATGCACCACCATGCTCGGCTAATTTGATATTTTTAGTAGAGACGTGGTTTCTCTGTGTTGGTCAGGCTGGTCTTGAACTCCCCACCTCAGGTGATCAGCCCGCCTTGGCCTCCCAAAATCCTGGGATTACAGGTATGAGCCACCCCACCCGACCTACATGTTAAACTTTGTAAGATGTCATATATAAGTGTAATAATGCAGTATTGGTCTTTCTGTGCCTCGATTACTTCACTTAGCATAATGTTCTTTGGGTTTATTCATATTGTTGCAAATGGCACAATTTTCTTTTATTTTAAAGGCTATATAGTACTATATAGACAGTATCACTTTTTTTAATCCATTCATCCATTGATGGACACAGGTTGATTTGATAGCTTGGCTATTGTGAATAATGTTGCAGTGAACACTGGAGTGCAGATATCTCTTCAATATGTCAATTTTAGTTCCTTTGGCCGTTTACTTAGAGGTGGGATTACTGGATCACAAGATAATTTAGTTTGTCTTTTCATCCCGTTAATATATTTTAAAGAATAATAGCTCTTATTTTTTAATGAAAACCAATTTATTGCTTATGTTTAAGGTTTTTACTTTTGGTGTTATATTTTCACTTATATACATGGTGAAAATTCATAATCTACTTTCATTGTACAACTTCTTCTATACTTTGTACTATATTTAAACTTCAAGCTTTAAAATTGTGAATATTAAAGGAAGAGAAGAAATCCAAAATTTTATTATCTTTTTGTTTCTTGTGGACTTCATTTTTACACAGCCAAACACGTCCATAGGGAAAACTGTCATTATGTCACTATGTCACCATTCTTTCTTAACTGGCATATTAGCTGGTATCTTTTTATTTCCAATCATGTATTTAACCGACCAAACCTCAAATATTACCAAACCAAGTTTAACTTTCCAACAAAAATGTAAAAATCAAATCTAATATTACCCTTCCACCTAAAAACTTCTATGCCCATCCCAAATTGCCTAAATTCTGAAGCTTAAAATTTAAGTGTCATGACATAGCATTCTTTCCCTTTGCTTTGTCTGAAAAGCTTCGTCTGAAAGAGGATATTATGGATTGATTTACTTAGCCTGCATTCCATACTTCTGCAATATTGTTCTTTATAGAAGGGGCTGGCAATATTACAAAAGAAATCCTGAGAATCTGGATTCTGAATTATAGTTAAGTTTTTTTTTTTCATTCATATGCATCCATTTGAGAGTTGGAAGGTAGAAGTGAGGTAGGTAGCATTTCCTTACTGCTATTTCTGATAGCATTTGAAGCCTTAGAGAACAGATGATCAAGTGGCTGATGTGGCAATGCCTGGACTCAGCCTCTCAGGATCTAATAATTAGCTTCATGAGTATGTCAATGGCAGTTATTGTTTCAGCCAGAGATCATTTTCATGGGATCTGTCAATCAATGGGCATCAGGTGGTGGTTGTGCAATGGTTAGGGCAGTTACTGCATCTCAAGATTTGAATTGCAGCTACATTAAATTGGTTGTTTTTATATTAAAGCCACTTAAAAGTAGACTTCTGAATTTCCTTTCCTCACCTCTTCACGATTTTTGCTTGCACATAATTTTGTGCAATAAATCAATTTTTCTTTAAAAGACCTTAGAAAAGTTTTATTTACTGCATCACTGTTGTATCAAAAGTTCAGGCATTGATTATTTGACCTGGTTGAATATTTGGGAGCTAAAGAACAATCCTGATGCCACCTGAAAATGAGAAACTGGTAGTCTAAGAATATGTTAGCAAAATTGTTCTGTAATCAATCCACTGTGGTCACCTGGAATAAGGTATCTAAAAAACCAACTTTGAAAAAATAGGTTAACTGCAAATTAGAGCATAAAATATGGAAACAAATATTTGGAGACTTTGTATTTATATGAATTTTCTGGGTATATTGTGTTCTGATGCAAATAACACCTTCAAGGAGCAACAAAGTTTCAGTGCCTGGCTCTTCTTAGCACTTAAAGATAAAATAGCTTATAAGATTCTGGATGTTGAAGGTAGTGTCATGCATTTGATATGTTGCTCTGATTCATTCACTGAATGACTAACAAAAGTCAGAACAAGAGAAGGCCAGCTCATCTAGGTTGCAGAGCACTAGTGTTTGATGTGCCTTTTATTTAGGAGAAACAGAAGTTATCAATACTACCTGTAATCTCATAATCACTTGTGGAAATAATGAATGCAGTTGCTCCATAGATATGCAGATATATAAACACTTTAGTAATTTTACTCTACTATCCTTCATTATTTAAGAAAAGACGTACTTTAAAGATTTGCTTTATAATTTTGTTATAGCATCCCAAGTAGATTTTGACCAAACTAGAAGATGAATAAGCTTCATCTGGAGTTTATAAAGGTGACTGATAGGACTGTGAATCTTTGTTATTGTGGAGAGGGTAAGTGAACCTTTCTTTATAAAATGGGTGGTTTTATAATGCTGGAGATATTACATTGGTACTATTGCTAAATTTGAGAAGTAAAAGTACATGTGGAAGTGTATATATGGATACTGAATACTGAAAAAGATGATCAGTGGAGAATATTGTGAGTTTGTTCGATTGTTTGTCATGGATACCTTCTTATACTGAAAAGTAATTGTCTTAAAATTAGATTCTATTAATTAAATGATTTTTTATGATATTTGATGGAAAAGGTAAAATCCATCTTTTTGCTGCCCTTTCAGTGGGCAGTAGAAGTCACAGCAAGGTGAATAGTAAGTGGAAAACTTCAATGGTTGGATTGAGCATTCCAGTATCTGGTGACTGCTTTGTGGATATTGAAAGGTCAACACATGAGCAGTGGCTCCTTTACTTGTGAAGCGCGGCTTCAATAAAATAGTTTGCCCTGGCTGTCTATACCTCCTGGGGCAGTTTTATGATATATACTTCTCTAGCCATCTCAATGAACCTGTAAACTCTTAATTTCTTTTATTAGATCCCTCCCCCTTAAATGCCAAGAGTTGATAAGTTTCTTGCACTAATTTCATCTCTTCATTTCTGAATTCAAGTCTGTCTTTACCTACACTGTCTGATTCTTCAAGTTTTGGCATTTTCCAAAGACACAATATTGTTTCATGGCTCAAGTTTTAGCACATATTATTATAACTGCCTCAGTATCCCTCTTTGCCATCTGTAAATTATATTCTCGCTTTTAAAAAAATTCTTTGGTGAAGTCTTTCCTGCAGAGTTGCTATTTGTACTTTGATGTCCTTATGGCTATTTTTACACACTCGTATAGCACATACACAACTTACGCTGTCATTATTTGTTCAAATTATTTTCCCTATATTACATTTCAAAATTCTTGAGGAGAAAATTTGTGCATTATTAGCTTTGTATCTCTCAACATCTAGCACATGTCCTGGCACATAGTAATAACTCTACATTTTTTTTTCCTTTGAGTACCTGAAAAGATACAATTTTTAACTTTATTAGTTTTAAATGGTATTCATATGATTGTTTTTAACATTTAAAAAAGTTTACTGTATTTTACTTCCCTGTTATTTACTTACTACATTATTATTCTACCTTACTTAGGTATCTCAGTGATTTACCTAGAATTAGAAATTAAAGAGTTGAAAGAAAAAAAATCTTTCAAATCAGAACCCATTTCTAATTCCAGTTAGGTCAGATGGCTAGGGTTCTGTAGGTATTATGGGGTAGGAGAGGGAGTAGTTTTGAAAATAGAAAGTAACCACATTATGCAAACTATAAAGTCATAGCTAGTAGGGAGTCATTCAGATGAGGAAAGGTGATTTTCTGTCAATCTCCAGTGAGGTTTTCAAGTCCTCTCCCACTGAAGCCACAGATGGTATTTATGGGCAACCACAGGAAACAGTGACAGACATATTGTGAAAAGCAGATAAGAGCCGCAACTCCAGCATATTCAGAGGTGTATGAAACAGCAAATTTGTAAAGGAACTAATTGTAACAGGCTTACCTCCAATGGACAATCTAGGCCTCAGAGATCCTAACTGCATACATACAGATAGTATTTCATTTAATTCTCAGGCAAGAGCTATTGAGTGGGGTTGGCCCAAACCGATCTTCTTTTTCATGATGTCATAAAGAAGGGTCTTTCTCTTTTAGCGAAATTGCGTAGGCCTAGAAAGGTGAATTTAAGATCATCTGAGAGCAATTACTGAGGGATCACATCGAGGGGCATGTCAAAGTGATCCCAATGGCAAGCAAACCTGAAGCAAGTTTTGAGAAGGTAAAATGCAAAGCCAGAGGAAAGTGTGAGAATCATGGGGCATGAGAATAAGAATCAGCTGATCAGGTCACAAAAACAGGAGTCATTGTGGGTGAATGATGCAGAGAGTGGGTCACTACTCTCCACTGGGGTTTTGCGATGATTGATAGGTCCATTTATGGGAATAACAACTTTCCAGAGTCATAAAATGTGTGTTGGAGGGAAGTGATCTGTCTGCTTTGGAAACAAATAAACAGCTTCCACATAGAAAGACCCTAACCAGAATCAATACTGAAATAATTCTCTGAAAACTTTCTGTCAAAAGGTATATCAAGTGGTTAGCATAAAGATAAAAAGCATAGCCTATAGGTCAGCTCTTTCTGTTTTTGAATTCTATATTTGTTCTGTAAACTTTGTCAAGTTGTTTAACTATTCTAAACCTCTGTTTCCTCTTATAGAAAGTGTGCTAATGCCATTAATTTCTGAATATTAATTCTATTTGCTGAATGTAAACTAACTATAGATTAATGTATACTTATGATTTATCTCAGTGTCAAATCAGATATTGGCAACAATTTATATTTGTTATTTTATAAGTTTTTGAGCTAATAGAACTCTATCAGCTGAAATCAATGTAAAACTTTTTAACTGACAGAATGTAATCAACTATTGCAGGCAAATTCCTGGTCCCCACACATGAAAAACCAGCCTAATACTATCCTTTACAAAATGATTCAAAAAAACTATTCTTGTTTTGAGGTGCCCTTCATTACCTCAGCCATTGACCCTCAAATTATTATCCTCCTTATCTATTTGAAACTAAATATTTCTGTATTAGCAAAATGTAATTCTAGTTACCTTTCATTACATAGTCACAGAAAATTTAATCCCTATTAAATTGAGTTGCCACTTCACTTGATGGTTCTTTGAATCATATTTACTCAAGGAGGAAGGCTAAGTTTTTCTAAGGCCAAGTATTTTCATGTTAATTAAACTTAAATTGCAGCAGTAGAATCTCTGAGAGAACTGGAGTCCTGTGAAAGAAAGTCACTATTAAGTTTAATGTTTGCTCAGACCCAAGATTAGCCAGATTTTTAACTTTAACAAAGTGTTACAATTCAGGAACTGTGCTGTTGAACTACTACCCAATATCCAATAAAGTAAGTGGATAATCAACCAAATTCATGAACAGTAATGGCATATTGATTAAGCAGTTCTACAATCTTTCTTTAGATTATACTCAAACAGACATCCTGAAAAGTCAATGACAAAGTGGGAGTCAAATAAAGGAAATCTTTATAGTGTTTCCATTGATTCTAGAAAGGGCTTGGAGGCTTAAAGTCCATCAGAGGTCCCAGTTGGATACTTTGATCCTGGCTATCAGAGAAGTAGATCAAAATTCAAGTAAAAGTAAAATATAAATTTATAAAAGATTATCTTATATTCAAGAAATTTAAATATATGCATAATTAAGAAACTGCTTTTTGCATTTCTAGTATTTTTTCATCAATGTGATATTACAGTATGCACAAATTGTGTTTGTTTTACAAATCAGCTGTAATTCATGTATATTTATATATAATGCATTTAAATACATGTGTGTATGTATATATACACACATACATATAATTTATATAATATATAAAGACATGACATATATTTTTAGTCTCTGTGTCTTCTCTACTTACGAAAGTTTGCACTGCGGATGTCAAAACACATATATAGCATGGCATCTAGCTCTAAATACATTTGTGTCCATACTATAGACAAATATTAATGTTTACTACTAGTACATGACAGCTCTGAAAATGCCAAGGAATATATGATATACGTGCTTATACGACACACATATACATGATCTAAGATTCAACCAAATGAATACAATTCGAGTATTTTCAATAATGTTTTATTTCATTTCAACTAAAGTAGAAAATATTGTGAAAATATATTTTCTCCATTTAGATTTCTAAGAAAGCTTACAAAAATCTTTTCAAAATTTGGGGAAAAATTAATAAAAAGACAATAAACACAAGAAAAAATGATCTATTTTCTGCTTTCTGTGTGTGTGCTACTATATGCTACTGGAATGATATAAACGGAGCAGGATTGAGATTTTAAGATGATATCATAAGTGCCCTCTGGAGATGGCACTAGAACGATTGCCCCAGTCCTCCAGCTCTTAACGGATCTCTTTTTTTTCTAAAGATTTCTCTAGCCATGCTGATTCCAAAATACAATGACCCATCATAAAGCCAGTTACAATAAAAGATGAAGAATTTCTACCATCCTCCATTAAATCATGGTCCAACCCTCTGCAACCATGGCAGTGTCTTTCTACTCTCAGAAGCAAAGAGAATTAGGCTTCTCATGAATATGTGTGCTGGTTAAAGTAGCAGAGCTTTCTTCATTGTTTCTTAATGTGGTCATTACTATTTCATTTTAAAAAGCAATTCACCACACTAGTGACTCTACAATACAGTCACCCTCAATTGAAATACAGCTCATAGTCATACAGATTCAGATACAACAGGAGTTATGTCATTTCTCTCAAAACTGGTATAAAATAAAAAATGCACTGGACAAGTTAAACAGGCAAGAAGATTTTATTTTAAATTATTGCAATGGGGTTAAGACTATTGCAATAGAAAAGAGATACTGAACTCAACTCCACTAATGGAAAAAAAGGCAGGAGAGATTTTAAGCACTGAATGTAATCAACCGTTGCAGGCAAATCCTCCAGTGGAAAAGCACTGGAAAAATGTAAGAATGGAGGGCGGTTAGTGTGATTGAGTCATCTGTATTTGTGACCTGGCACTTATTGAAGTTAGGCATCTACCTTCCCACAGAGACTGAGATAGAGGCACTATCTTTCTGATGATTACTTTCAACGAGTTGGCTCTCAGGTCCTTGAGAAAGACATCCCTGGGTTGTAAAACTGACAAGAGGTCGGGAGAAGGTGGACATCTCAAAGAGGCAGAGAAATAATTTATAATGGTGTGTTTTCTAAATTAAATGCCCTAACAAAGAAAATCAGGACCTATACTTAGGAAGAAAGCTGTCTGAAGTATAGTCAGGCTGAGGAGAACTTTAAGACCCTCTAGGTAACCATCATGTGAATAAAGATACTAATCTCTAGCCGTAACCTAGGTAATACCTAGAGAAGGCTAAAACAAATGGAGCATTAAAAAGCCAACCTTAAACCTTCCACAGAAGATAAATGTTTTTATTTATTGTCTTATGGAATTTACTTTACATTATCCCATGCCTGCCCCCTACATAGAGTTCATTGTACCACACTTCATTTCCTCTAGATTTTTCACTGTATTCTCTCTACTTAGTTTGCACTGTAGAGGTCAGAACACACATATAGCACATAGCATGGGTATATAATTGATCATTATTACTGTGATAGGATATTGGTGCAAATCTTAAGTAATTTCACACAATGAAGTTATGGGGAAAAAAGAAAATATGTGAATAATTTTCTCAAAGTCAAAGAAAAAAAGGACAAAAGAAAAATATGAAAATTACAGTAGCCAAGTAAATGAAGAAATCCACAGGTTTGTTGGTTTCTTTTTTTTTTCTGAAATTTACTGGTAATTGAGGGTAATTTTTGTCTTTAATTTTGTTTTAGTTAATTAGAAAATTGTTGTAATTTGCCAATTCATTTATTTTCTTCATGTAAACAGAAATTAACTCTGCTTTAAGTTGTAAATGGAGTCAGTGAAATGAAAATTACAAAAACTTTGTCATCAACACTATTTATCAAGTAAGTGTAACAGCTGTCAAATATTATGTACTTCAAACATCACCCCAGAACATAAAAAGAATTGTGGCCATGAAGAGATCCGGTGATGACTGACAAATCATGCTCAGAAGTTGTGAGTACAGCAGGTACCATCTGTGAGAAACTGAGCCTCGCAGACTTTAAAGAACATAATCAGCAGCTTATGGAGTAAATGCCGCATAAGCTGCTCTCTGAGTGAGCCCCACCTTGACATGGCAGTAGAAAGGGAAGATATTGTAATGTAAAACCCCGTATTTATATAGATCATTCCTTGAAAAGCTCTTAAATCCTTAACAGATTCTGAGCTCATCAATCCTTAAATTCCAATGGAATAAGAATTATAGACGCATGTAATCCTCAAAATAATTATTTAGTGATCCAAAAACCACAGTTTTCTAATGGCCCCTCTGTTTTATGAATAGTTATGTGATCCTGATAAGGGGATTACTTTTGTTAGAAAAACTCGATATCCAGGGAATTTAGAAAAAAAAACAAAAGAGTACAGAGATTTATCCTGTTTTAATATACATATTTCTGTAAGGTTCTTTAAATCCTTTTTTGAACTCTGTAGTAAGTAAACAAGCACACAATCACAATGGGGAATTACTACATTTAGGTGGAATTCATGATAATTCATACACAAATGATCGCACAAGTCTGCCAGACATGCTTACTGGGAGTAACACATTTCCTGAATAACTAATTAGTCATATGCAATATTGCTAATTTGTCTTTTCTATTTTTCATTTATGTCCATTGCTTATGTTATTACCGTAGCAGAGGCCCACTTAGCATCCCCACACAACACTCAGTCTCCACTACCCCAGGAGTGGAATGCAAGATCCAACATACCAGAGATCTTTGTGTTTTGTTCACTAATGAATACCAAGGTGCTAAAATCATGCCTGGCTTACAATAGAGACTAAATACAAATTTGTCAAAGGAACGAACAGATGAATAAATGAGAAATGAATAAAATAATTTCCTAACATTCTGTCTTGCAACTCTACAATGCATTCTACACCTTAAACTAATATCTTCACTGTATTTATATCAAACCAGAGTCAGTCTTTTGTAAGAAATTATTTTTGTCATTTTGTTTCTTTTGATTAGAATGGCTTCCCAATATCTGTTATATGTAAAAATCCAATGAAATCTACAAGAAAAAACTGAAATTTTAAATAAACCGTAATACTTTCTTACAATATAGCCCTTAAGAATCACTTTCTCTTATCAATTTTTATTGGAATTTATAATTTATCTTCCAAATACGAATTTAACATTATTAAATTGAATATAACATAAAATATATGCAAATTAAAAATAAGTTATATAAAAACACAAAAGAAATTTTTTTCTTTGTTTTTTCTGTTTTTTAAAATAAACATGGAGACGGGGTCTCACTATGTTGCCTAGCCTGATCTCGAACTCCTGAGCTCAAGTGATCCTGTTTGGCCTCCCAAAGTGCAGGGATTACAGGCATAAGCCACCATGCCCAGCCTGAAAATAATTTGTATACAACATCAAAAAGCCCACCACTAAGAAATTATCTTTATTAACATTTAAAGATCATCAACTTATGTGATATGCAGATGACATTTTTAAGTAGAAAAAATAAGTAAATGAAAGAAAGGAGAAATTGATCTATACAAAGTATATTTTAGAAGACATTAATCATATTTTAATTTTAGTGAAAATTATTGAATTTAATTTTGCTTGCATGTAAACAAGCACTAATTAACAAAACAAAATGGAGTATATTGTGGAAGTATAATTATTTCATTACAACTAAGTATTAATTCCTCAATCTTGTCTGCAAGGCATAGAAAAATAACTCTAGAGCCACTAATCTTTGTAAACTGCATGTCCTACATTAGAGAATATCTATTTTTCAATAAGAATAATAATATGAAATATAGAAATTAACTATTTCCTAGTTTTCAAATACTCAATAACTTTTTCTTCTTTGAAAAACTCTGATGTCCGTAATTGCTTGTCTCTGTTTCTATACAATTGTTAGTTGCTCACCCATGAATGGATAAATAGGTAGATAAACGGGTGAAACGGATTGATGATGCATTCATAGATACTGGTCATCCATACTTCTGCCTGGATTCTATATTTCAGAATTTGTTTCTTTGATTTACCGTTTGACTGGCTAGATTTCATCATTATTTTATTTTCAAAAATGGCTCAATATATTTTTTGTTGGTTTCTTGTTTGTAAAAGGATATATAGACAGGGATCATGCTCTCCTCCTTCAGAATTTTGTAAGTAACTTTTTACTACCTTGAGATTTTGCACTGATATGCAGAATCTGAAGTCCAGCTCACGAAAAAATATTTGAAGTGGCAAAAAAATCTTCAATAAACTGGGTAAGTTGGTTATATGAATGCAAGAATTAATATGTAGGTTTAGAAAAAAACATAAAACATAAACAGAACTTAATTTTTCTGTAGTAGATAGCATGTAGGTATATAAATATTAAACAGAGTATATAGAGATCAAGAAGACCTTATAAAGAAGGCAGAGTGGACAACTCAAAATTTTGTTTTGGAGAGAGAGAAATTTGCATAGAAATTGAGATAATAACAGTGATGTCATCCTATTAAGCTTTCACAATCTGCAGAGGATAAAAACAGGCTATCAATATAGCAAACACAATAAGCAGAGCTTGCACCGCAAGACTTCTTTCCAAGTACACAATAGAGCATTGTTAACTACCATCATCATACTATGCATTAGATCTCCAGAAATTATCCAGCTTGCATAAGTGGAACTTTGCACCCTTTGGCTAACATCACTCCTTTTCCCTTTTCTTCCGCCATACCCTGACAACCACCATTCCTCTTTCCACTTCTACAAATTTGACTCTTCTACTTTCCACATACAAGTAATATCATTCAGTATTTCTCTTTCTTTGTCTTGTTTACTTATAATTTGCTAAGAGGATAGATCTTAAATCTCATCACACACTTTACACATACACACATGCACACTGGTATCTATGTAGAGAAAATAGATATGTTAATTAAGTTGATTGTGGTGATCATTTCACAAGGTATATGTATATCCAAACATCAAATTATATATTTTAAATATATACAATTTTTATATGTCAATGACATCTCAATAAAAAAAATTTTCCTAAGAATTTCTTCAAGGGTTTCTTCAAAAATAGTAAATAGTTTATTAGCAATGAT
Source organism: Symphalangus syndactylus (assembly GCF_028878055.3). NCBI lineage: Eukaryota > Metazoa > Chordata > Mammalia > Primates > Hylobatidae > Symphalangus > Symphalangus syndactylus. Next base: position 63,229,149 of record NC_072437.2, read on the forward strand.
ATACAAAAACACTGTCAGGAATTCTGGCTAATCTAAGAGTCAAACTGATTTAGGACTTAAGAAAAACTTAGGAGCTATAGAGAGAACTCAGAGAAGCAGAAATTTTACCATGATTATCTGCTTTCCTTAATCTCTGTACTTTTTCAGTATGTAATTCTCTTCTTATATATAATAGGATTCAAAAAGGCTGAAATTAAAAGGATGATATATCTGTCACTTAGATTTTTCTATTCTGATTTACAATATCCAATATGTATTTTTTCATTTAAAAAGCATGATAGAAAAAATGGTCAATTATCACAAATGTTTCGGCAGAGTGAGACAGTTTGCTCAATTTCTTGTGAGTGGTTTTGAAATATAAAAGACAAAAGAGTAAGTTTTTCACATACGACAATGTCTTTAAATTAAATAGCAACTGCCTATTGTAAAATGCACCACAAACTCAATAGTCAGATTACCTGATTTTAATTTTGAGGTTCAATTACTAGTTGCATGCTCTGCCAATCATTTAACCTTTTGGGGGTCAATTATTTTTCTACTGATTTTTCTCCCAGTGTAACTCTGAAGGTTGAAAAATACACTGGAGAGGAGAACACTTGGAAAGTGTAAAGCACTTACCAATATACACAATAATTATGAGTATTTTTCCAGTAAAATTGTGTGTTGAGAAATGAAAATAAACTGGAATATTTTTGTAGGTTTTAATATTACTGTAGCTCAATAGAAATTTCCTATATGTTTGCTATTTACAGAAGTTAAAGATTAAATAAAATACATATTGTTCATTATTTTTTATTTTCTATTTGATCTGTCAACAAGAGCAACTCTGCTAACAGAGAAACAGAATTAGTTGCATAAACAAACTTGTATAAGATTTTATATTTTCTAAATAGAGATAGAAAAATTTCTACAATTGTCAGAATAATTTACATGCCAGAAAGTTGCTATAAATTTGTATCCTAATTATTCAAATAATCAAGTTATTGTCCTCCAAAATGTTGAGTTTTTAAAACTTGGGGAAAAAATCCATTCAGATTTTATGAGAAAAGAATTCTAATTTTCCTCCTTACAGATCTTAAGTATCAGCTTAAATCACATAAGTTAAATGGAAAGTTTATGTTATCTTTTACCTAAATATTGCATAAGTATCAAAATATAATTTGTGATAATTTAAATTGAAAATGTCCTAAATAGAATAATTTTCTCTCTAGTTTTACATATACATCTTTTTAATTTTAATGTGAAAATGAAATAAAGCAAAAATCAACTAGTATTTCTATGTATACCCGTCAATTTTGAATACAGTAAACATATAATATTACATAAAATAAAATATCTTAGTGAATTTAACATCAAGGAAAAAATGAACTACCTACCAATAGAACTTTTTTAGAATTTAATGTTTATGTAGCTTTGTTTCATGCTCTGAGGAGAATAGAAAATAATTGAATTCAAGTATTCTCTCCTCAAGTAGATTAATATCTAACTAACTATAACAAACTGTTTGAGAGCAATTGAATAGATGCATTATACTATGAGAGAAAAAAGATTAGTAAAGCATGATTTAATCAAATGAAATCCTATAGAGTAGATATTGACTGAATTTTAAAGTACTGATGTGATTTAGGCAGAAAAAGAGAAAAGGCACAGCACATAAAAAGCTAGCAAATTTATTGGGAAATAATGAGGAATTTCTTACTGGAATAGAGGGTAATATTGGAGATTCAGGAAAAATTAATTTGGGGGAAAGTTAGCATAGAAAAGATGGTTAGCCAATAAAATTCATTGAATTCAAAGGAATATCATAATGAAAATAATATATTAAGCACTTTATAATAATGGTGAATATTTCATGTAAAATGATTACATGAAGTACGTGGTAAGGAAATGGAGACAAGCTGGCTAGGTAGGAGCTTCTGTCTCACTAGACAGCAGAATGAATACATCAATTGTGCCATTATACATAGCTCCTATTAATTTAGTACTTCTAATGTGTAATGCAGTGACTGAGCACATGCACGTTAATTATTGTTTTTTAATTTTTTCTAAAATTGGAAATGTAGAGGTCATTATCTTCATTTATAAGATGAGAAAACTGAAAATTAGAAAGGTTTTAAGATTTTTCCAAGACTACACAGGGTTAGGTCTTAGATTTTAATCCCATCTGCTTAGTTTAAAATGCAGGCTTTTTATATCACACTTTCTGCTTCTTAACATGATAACCAATCGCTCAGTGGAAAAGGAACATCTAAGACATTTTGGAAAAAGTAAAGTAGAATGTGGTGATGAATTAGATGAGGGAACTCAAACACTGGGAAGTTAAAGATGACTTGAAATCTCTCACTTTGGCTTGGAATAAATGAATGGAACTATGGCAGTAGTAGAAGAGTTGAAAAAGATATACATTCAGACAGTTTTGGTAACAAAGCTTTCTGTAATATCTTGCCAACAACAATTGATGGCTGTAGCTAATAATCTCTTTTAGATCCTCTTCCCTTAGAGATACAGATTCATGTGATAAATCATCTACTTCCAAAATTGCTCTGGGACAAACATTAATCAAATATTTGCCACTGGATAACAAAAATTTCCATTCTTCTAGTAAGTACATCCCATATTTCGAGTTATTAGATGATGGCTGCCTTAGGAAGGGTATCATCTTAGATAAGGCAGAGACCATTCTTTCAGTTTAGGAAAATTATTGGTCAAGTCTAACATCTGAGGGCTGTCATATAGTGGCACCTTCAGTGGCTGGACAAATACATCTTTAATCCTGAAAGAGAATTTGGGCACATAGCACAGTGTCCACCACACTTAATATATATTAGCTATTTTCATATTTATAACTCTCAACAATGTCAGGTATCATCATTTTCAAATTTTATACACAAGAATATTTACATTTAGAGAATTAATTTTTACTTGTTTGAGCTGTTTTAGCTAAGTAAAAGGACGAATATACATTTGGATCTTTTTTATCCAAAACTATAACTGCATTCCCAGTATTTATTCTACCGTATTATGTAGTCAGATACAATCTAAGTCTGCTATAATCTATCTGTAAGATTTGAGAAATTAGGAAGGCTATGTTTTAGCATCAGATCTTATTCAGTCATGTCTCATGAATTTTGTTGTTTTTTTACTATTGGCTGGGCTCTCTTGCTATTACACTACACTTTGTGATGGTTTACCTATCAAAGCTAGAATAAGAAAGAAAGCTATGGTATTATAAAACTGGCAAATTAGAAGTTAACCAGTGTTTTCTAAGACACGCTCACAATAAAAGAATATCTAAAAGTAGATTGGAGGTTTCTTTATTTCTCAAAGAAACAGACCTGAAAATTAGGGTAACACATTTCTCGTGAAGTTTAAATGAGGATTATTCTATTAGATCAGTTTTTGATGCCTTTAAAACTATTTCTCCTACTTGTAGCAGAAGGCATTCAGTTGGCCAGTCAGAAATAATTACAGACCAACAAACAGCTGTAATTATACTTTTAATTTGAGCTCTCTTTTAGACCTAGGGCTTCTTACTATATGTTTCACTATGTGACTTTTTTCATCTCTTATTATTACCTATTTTACTATTCACCACTCTGCTTACAATTTGCATAAACCAAGCTTTGAAGATTTTCTCGCTGTGTTCCCCTAATCCTAGAATAGTATTATCCTCTCAATTAATCACACATTTTTATTTACCTTCAGATAAATTTAGAAATCTTAATCATTCCCTACAATTATTTTGAGTAGTTCTCCAAAGGACTCCTACTTTAAAATCAACTCTTTCCATGCCAACTACTAGTGGGAAATTGTGTTCAAAAGGCTGTGCTTCTGGTTTACATTGTTATTCAACAATTTTATGTACTATATATCTGTATGTATAATACATATGTATTAAAGATAACCTGTTTCATTATCTTTGAACATGAGGCCCTAAAGCATAATTTCTCTGTAATTTCTTTTTGCAATGCTCAATAAAAAAGAAATAATAAACAAAGAAATAATTTTAATGATGAAGTAAATTTAGATTGTATCTGAAAAAACTGTACTTCTAAACAGAACATGATTATTAGAAGTACCAATGATCTGTCAAAAGGAGTATTGATTAATATAGTTTCAGCACATACCTAGAGATGGAAACATAAAGAAAATGAAACATCACAGATGGCTATTTAAAAAAAAGGGGGCATGAGGTTTGAACATGGAAAGGATTTGGAGAGGAAGGGAGGATATTGTGATATATTTCAGTTGTTAAGACCCTGAGGGAAAGGTTAGTATTATGGATGAGTATAACATGTAAGGAAATTGAAAAAAGTCACGCTGTTTTAGAGGAAGGGAAAATACTAGCTTACTGGTGGATAGTTAAGTAGTTCATGATGAGTTTGTAAGTGTTTTTTAAGAAAAATTAGGAAGGTGGCCCATAAAATAAAGAAGTGATAAGTGCGTATCATAGATAGGAAAATTCTAAATACAGTGATAGCAGGCAGCTGTGGCATGGCCAAAGGCCAAATGTGAGAGCCACAATGAGGAACACGAACTTGAGACCTAGACTTTCTGGCTTCAAATTCCACTTGTGATATTGGGCATGCATTTAACTTCTTTGGCCATAGGTTCCTTATATGTTTTTTGAGAATATTAATAGTGGTACCTTATAGATGTGTTCAGATTAGAGGGTAAATTATCAAATAAGACTTAGAACAATATGTGGCAAATTTTAAGCTATTTAGAAGTATTAGTAAATATATAATCAACAAATACATAAAAATAGGTAGGTAAATACATACGTTGATGATACATAGAAAGTATCACAAATGATCCAAAAGTTTTCAGCCTAAATTTTGTTTTAGTTAGGAAAATGTACTGATATGGAAGATAAAGTGACAGACTGCAAATAGGGCTCAAGATTCTTCCCTTCCATTCCCATGACACCTTAATTCTGTGATAGCTCTGAGACTTATTTTGGCCCATTTGATTTGGAAAAATATGAGAGTAGCTGTAGCATCAAACGTTCATGTGCACTAGAGCTTGCTCTTGTGGTGTGTTCATGTATTCGTTCTCGCACTGCTATAAAGAAATGCCTGAGACTGGGCAATTTATAAAGGAAACAGGATTATTGGCTCATGGTTCTGCAGGCTGTATAGGAAGCATAGCAGCATCTGCTTCTGGGGAGGCCTCAGGGAGCTTTCACTCATGTTGGAAAGTAAAGTGGGAGCTAGCACTTTAAGTGGCTGTAGCAGGAGGAAGAGAGAGGGGGGAGGTGCCACACACTTTTAAACAAGCAGATCTCATGAAAACTCACTATCGCCACAACAGTGCCAAGGGGGGTTGTGTTAAACCATGACAAACTGCCCCCATGATCCAGTCACCTCCCGCCAGGGCCTACCTCCAACACTGGGATTTACAATTCAACATGAGATTTGGGTGAGGGACACAGATCCAAACTATATCACTTTGTAAGCATTGGACCATAATGCAAACAAACCTGAGCCATTCTACTAGAGTATGCAAAACTGCATGGGGCAGAACAAACACAAGTTGGTTGTCACTCTGTCAAAAAACAAGCCTGTGATTAGGTGATTTTTTGTTTGTTTTTGAGACAGAGTCTTGCTCTGTCGCCCAGGCTGGAGTGCAGTGGTGCCATCTCGGTTCACTGCAAGCTCCGCCTCCTGGGTTCACACCATTCTCCTGCCTCAGTCTCCCGAGTAGCTGGGACTCAGATAGAGTTCGGGGGCAAGATACTTATAAGACTTGATGCCTGTGACAGTAAGGTGGTGGAAGCAAGATATGTCAGAGAAAATAGTCAAAGTACAATGCAGTCTGAAAAAAGCATGAGTCAACCCAGTAGAAAGTTCTGGAGTAAGGAAAGACTGTCATTTGTTTTCTGGCTCAAATCGAAATGGCTAGATCCCTACCCCTTGCATTGCTTAGTCCCCAACATGGGCTGCTTTGGCAAGGATGTGATTTGTTGCTTTTCTGAAGGAAAGGTAGACACCGAGGGAGCTGCTAGCTAGAAGATAACTGCCAACATTCCCCTTCCCAAGTCTGGGCAACTCGTCCTTCTTTGAAGGGGATCTGGGTACTGCACTCCCTCTTCTTTCATGTTTCAACTTTTGCGCAGCTTGAATCCACTTCTCCATACACAGTAATGAAGCAGCTCCTCTTGCGGACCTGTTTTCCTGAGCAGAAACTTAGAAAGGTGAGTTTAAGCAGAAGAACCACAGTTCCTACCCCTTAGGTAGATCTGGGATCCTCAGTTGACACTCATTATGTCCCAACTCCACTATCCAGTCTCAATTTTTCATTACTGGCTTAACTGTGACCCAGACACACAACTTGGAGGGGCCTTACCTCCTCCTGGTTACCATATCCTGTTCAGGATATCCTTTCCTGAATATGGTATCAACACAATTGAGCAAGGTGATACCAAGAGGCACCCAAGTGGATCATCTTTTTTTGCATACATATTCCTTCTTGGTCCTTCCCTCCTCCTGATGACCAGGGTTAGTTGCCACTTCTAGGAAAGTGATTCACTTATTAGCTTCTGGTCCATGAACACAAGGAGCCCAAAGTACTCAGTGGCAGTGGGAGTTTATGATTCATTTATATCTCCTCGACTTGCAACATTGCAAAGTCCAAAGTGGCTCACTGAGAAAGACCATTTCTCTTTCCACTGCTTGGTTCCTGATCTATGTATTCTTTTTATTGGCAACAAGGCCATACAATAACTTTTGACTCGATATATGTAATATCCTGGAGGATGACACCACATCCTGAGAGAGTATTGCCTTCAGTTGGGCTTTTCAGTTGTGCTTTCAGCAAGCTATCTCAACATTTTATCAAGCCAGCAACTTTTTGTGATGTGAAGGTAGAATCTTACCAGGGCATAGATGCTGAATTCAGTGTTAACTCTTGCATGTTCTTTCATTAAGAAGTTGATTCCCTAGTGGGAATGTGGGAGCTCATGCTGGAAGATCAAACACTCTCTGTTGCTGGTAGGTTTGACATTTTGTGATGTAGCAGCTAGATCAGGTTTGGTCACTTAAAGTTTATGCTTTTGTGCATGTACTCAGGCTCCACTTCTGCCAGAATTTCCGCTCTATTTATGGGCCCATCATGCCAGCACTGGTGGACAAAGATAAAAATAGGTTGATACAAACTGGCTTGGTCATTTTCTCTACATGGTTGTTTAATGCCTCTTCCACAGTAAATGATCTCTGATGGGCATTGATAGGAAATGCAAAGATCATCACATTTCTTGTCTAATTTCATGGGTTTATCCATAAACCTTTCCTTTAGGTTTCCATCTCCTTGACTATCCTGACTCTCCTTTTTTTGTTAAAACTTTTGGATCCCTGACCAGCCTGCCAAGCCGTTTTCCCACTGCTCATGAATCTATATATTGTAATTTCAGGCCACTTATTTTTCTATTTATTCTTCCAAACCAAGTAAATGACCAGATCCACTACTTGAATTTCTGATGATTCTGAGGATTTTATCTCACAAATGTCTAAAACTTTACTCTTTAGTTGAACCGTAATGCAATGACCATACATTATTATGGTCTGAACTCACACACTGAGGTGACAGATCTGTAAACCATGATTGGGCACTTTCCTCTTCTTTCTCCTGGTCATAGGCATGAACAGCTTGAAGTGTGCCAGTGCTGCAGTGGTCTAGGATGCCTGCTCATGCAGCTTGCTCATGTTCCCTGTCCCTGCTAGTGCTTGATCCTGCATATACCCCTCCATCATACAATGGATTGTATGTGGACTTCCCCTGCCTCATATCTTTGTGAGGTTTTCAGAATCCAGTTCATGATAGGCCATTTTTGCTGCATGGTTACTCGATGTCCTGTGGTTAAAGATTCTTTCTCTTCCAGAGTTCAATAGCACAAAGTATTGTTTTTCAAAAAGTGACAATGGCTTACAGATGACATGGCCTCGCTCCAGAACCGCTACAATGGGATTTTTCCCCCTAGATCTTGCCACAATCATCTTTTATCACCACTGATACTTCTAAAATCACAGGGTCAGTGAGATTGTATGGCAAAGCTGCTTCCACCATATTTTGGACCCAGAACAAAGTCTTTCTTGCTCTGAGACCCATTCAAACAAAGCTGGCAGATTTTTGTGTCATTCAAAAAATGGAGCAGGTAAGTGTCCCCATCCATAGAACAGACTGATTCTCATCATGAAGAAGCACACCTGAGACTATGATTTGTTCTTTGGTTTAGAAACTGCAAGGTTTAATAATTATCTATTACTATAAGGGGATGTTTTGGCACACTCTGACCACTAGAACCCCTACATTTTATGAGTGTGGCAGGCTTCTGAATCTTCACCAGATTTATTTTTCAACCTTTAGAAATGCATGTATCTTTTCAAGTTCTGAGTCACTGCTTTCTCATTCTGCCCAACTGATATAATGACATGGATATAATGATTCAATATGATATGCTAAGACCATCTGAACAGTCCAGATTTTTTTGAACTATATTATAAAAGAAAGTGGGAGAATTTACATAGCCCTGGAAAAAACTGTCAGTGTATAATTTGTCCTTTTTATGTCAATTTAAAAATTCTAAGTCTTCTCTAATTAGGATAAAAAAGAGCAAATTTTCAAAATCAGTTGTTGCATATCATTTATCTGAGACCTTACTACACATAACACTAACCTAACACATCTGTCACAGTCATTGTGATTGGGGGTACTACTGGATGAGCTTGAGTTAGTCTTTAGTCATTCTCCAGCGTCCATCCATTTCTGCAGGGGCAAAGTTGGTAAATTAAACCAAGATATGATGAGTCCACTATCTCTATATAAATACTTAAGGATGATTTTTTATCTCCACCATAGCTTGCAGGAAATTATGTTGCTTTTATTTTATTAAATGTTGGTCACTTCCACCTGGCCTTTTCCATTACTATTAATAATAAAAAATTAAGAAAATAAACACAGCAAACTAAGTTAACCAAGGCAAATTTAGTTCCTTTAAAATATTCATAAAATTTGATAAATGCTTAGAAAAGAACATTAAAACAGACAGAGGGAGAGAAAACTCAATATCAGTAAGGGGGATGAAAAAAGAGACTAAAGATATAAAATCAAAATAAAATATATGCAACTCTGTTGAAAAAATTGAAAAGTTAAAGGAAATGAGAAAATTTCTTATAAAACACTCAGCAAAACTGTCTCAAGAAGAAATATAAAATTCAAAAAGTCCTATGTTTCTTAAAGAGACGTAGTCAATAATTTAAGCATTCCCTTAAAGTGAACTCTATATAGGTTTACCAGAAGATTGTTCCAAATATTCAGGAAAGAATATTATAATTATTATACAATTATTTCAGAAAACAGAAAAACAAAGAATAATCTATAGACCTGTTTATGAGACATCCATACTCTTTATATAAAGCTTGGCAAGGACATTACAATAAAGGCAAAAATCAGGCCACCTTCTTCTATAACAAAGATGCAAAAAAACTAATAAAATATTAGCAGATGTAGTATTGAAATACATGAAAAAGATGGTATATCATAATAGCTTAGATTTATTTGAAGAATACTAGGTTGACTTGACTTATGAACCAATGTTTCAAAAAGTTAAAATAATTTTCTTGATTTGATAAGAGTTAGCTACGAAAAAATATGTAAAGCACCATGTTTTAATAGTGAAGTAATGAAAACTTGCCCTGACTTTAGGAATGAGACTGGAGTGACCACTATTAACGCTTCTTGCTAATGCGTCAAGGAAAGAATAATAAATGTCCCAAGGATTAGAGAGGAAGAAAATAATATTATGTGAAGATAATATCATTGTTTAAGAAGAAAATTCAAAATAATCTACAGATAAATTATAAAATAAACAACTGAATTTGAGAATTTTACTCAAAGATGACCAATATACAAATAGCAAATTTATTTCTACATACTAACAACAAATGATTAGAACACTTAAAATAATATGCATTTAATGCAGAGTAATTAACAAACATGAATAACCTAAGTATTAATGTAACAAAAGCTTTCAAGACATCTATTCATCAGTGTCCCCAATATTATAAATATGTTAAATTCCCACAAATTTATTGGGTTTAATGTAAAACCAATCAAAATATAATCAGTGTTTCCAAAAATTGATAAAATAACTCTTAAATTTATGTAATTGTAAATAGGCAAGAATAGGATAACAGATCTTGAAGGAGAGCAATGAAGTTGGAGAATTTGGTCTATCATATATCATGAATTATTATGATACAAATGAAATTCCGATAATAGGGTAATATCACAGGGAAGAAAAATAGACTAATGTAGCAAAATAGAGTCAAGAGAAAATATCTTAATGCAAAATTTATGAAAATATTCAATAATGCAGTACAATGAATAAAGGGTGACATCTCAAATTAAAGATGCTGGACCAAGTGGGTATCGATGTGGAAAACAAATAATCTTGACCCTCATCTCCTCAACTACACAAGTATCAACTTCACATCAATAAGAAACTAAGCTTGAAATGTAAAACAATAAGTCTGAGAAAATATTACAGAAAAGTGTTTTTATGATTTAGGCTAGGCAAAGATATTTTAATATTAAAATCACAAATAACCAATACACACCTACAAAAAAAGAAACTAAAGCAGACAATAAGAAGTGGTGTTAACATAAAGTAAATGGAACTCTCATACCTTGCCAATGGGTATAAAGCTTGGACCAACCATTGTGGAAAACCCTTTGATAGTAAATACTTAATAAAGTTAAACATATGTATAATCTCACTTATAGGAATTTAATTTCTTTCTATTTACATAAAATAAACTAGTACAGCCAAACCTCCAAAGACATGTATTAATATAAATGTATTCACATATATTAGTCTGTCTCATGCTGCTAATAAACCCGAGACTGGGTAATTTATAAAAAAAGAGTTGTAATTGACTCACAGTTCAGCATGGATTGGGAGTCCTCAGGAGACTTACAATCATGGCGAAAGTGGAAGCAAACATGTCCTTCACATGGCAGCTGTGAGAAGAAGAAGAAGTGCCCAGTGAAGGGGAAAACTCCTTATAAAGCTATCAGATCTCATGAGAACTAACTCACTATTATGAAAACAAGATGGGAAAACTGCCCCCACAATTCATTTATCTCCACCTGGTCCCTCGCACAACACATGGGGATTATGGGAACTACAATTTGAGATGAGATTTGGGTGGGGACACAGCCAAACCATATCATCATGTACAGCAGCATTTGCAATCAGCCCAATCTGAATTCTGTTTAAATGTTCATCAACTGTAAAATAAGCAATGCAACTGTGGTATATTCACAAAGAGGAATATTACACAGCAATGAAAATGAATGAACTTTTGTTGTGCAACCACAACCTGTTGTGCAACCACAACCTGTTGTGCAACCAATTCTTCTTGTGTAAGAAATATCACATACTAATGATTACTGGAAAACAGTAAAAAAAAAAAAAATCCCAAGGTATTTGTAATTTAATTTATAATGATCAAAACAGGTAAAATTAATTTATGACATTAAAAGTCAAAATAGTGGTTACCTATGCTAGAATTTTTTTTGTGTGTGGGGAGGGGCAGAGTCTCACTTTTTCACTCAGGCTGGGGTGCAGTGGCATGATCTCAGCTCACAGCAACCTCTGCCTCCCAGGTTCAAGCAATTCTCCTGCCCCAGCACCCTCTAGTAGCTGGGATTACAGGCGTGTGCCACCACACTGGACTATTTTTTTGTATTTTTAGTAGAGACGGGGTTTCACCATATTGGCCAGGCTGGTCTTGAACTTCTGACCTCAGATGATCCACCTGGCTTAGCCTCCCAAAGTGGTGGGATTACAGGCATGAGCCACTTCACCCAGTCTAGAAAATGTTTTGACAGTACAGAAGCACATGGGAGGCTTCTTGAGTCTAGATGACACCCCCTTTTCTCAATCTATATAGTTATATGAATCTATCAGACTACACACTTATAAGTAATCCATTTTCTTCACTTATGCCACCTTTCAATAAAAAATAACTTTGAAAAGAAACTAACAAAAGAATTTGGGCTGGAATTATTAGATTTTAAAATCAATACTGGCTCAATAAATGAAACAGTAATGCAGCATCTGCTCAGTTGACTAAATCTTTGGAGGAGGAATTGCTAATCAGATTGATCTCATTCTATGACCTTGATCTGACCACACTTTTGTAGGGTTGGTCATGGTGTGTTAAGGTGTTTTTCCCCTGCCCTTCTTTCTTCCTCACTCTTTCCTGTTTATATGTAAAGTTTCACAACTTTTTGTGCTATATAATCTTCAAATGTAGTAATATTTAAACATATTTATATTCATTAAAAAATCTTTAATGTAAAATATTATTTTCTCAGCAATGAGATTTCTTTCTTCTTGGATCTGCCTACAGATGGCAAGATACTTGGTTTCAGTTCAGGCTGACCAAAAATGTTTATTTTTTCCAGCATTCTGGAGTTAAAACACACACTGAGTTTATTAACAGAGACCTTTCTGCCAGGATTGGAACACAAGCTTTGTTAATAATTAAGGGGTATTTATATCTTTCAGCATGGTCTATTAAGTGCATGTTTCTTTCAGAAGTTTGCTAACCTACAAGAAGTGGCTAGACCAAATGATTATTCAGTTACCCCTTGGTACAGTGATGAAAATAACATCTAACGGTGTCACAAATCAAGAAAACACCAGTTAATATAATCCATACTGCAGTGGCAAAATCTGAAACTTGTATCCTTTGATTGATGTAAAACAGAGAAATCTTATTTTAACAGTTACAAGATAACAGCAAGTGTCCTAAAACAGTATTGCCATTCTAGTAGTTTCCTTTGGACAGATATTTTTTCTGCTAATCGAATTATAGTCAAGTTTGGACCTGTAGCTGGATCTTATAGTAATAAATAAAATTAAACATATAAAAAGCATTGTCCCTTAATTCTCTGTAGACATGGCTATGAAAGCATAAATAACAAATGCTCAAAACCTTGTCTCTAGTAATATCCTGCTTTTCAGTTTTATTCCTATGTTATTTAGATAAACAGAGTTTAGGAACAGGAAAGAAATGGAGGGAGAAGGCCCTTCTCAGCACTAGAACTCACCATAAAGTAAAAGTAAAGAAATCAACATCATGTTGTATTTAAGAAAATATTTTGGGAGGCTGAGGTGGGAGGATCTCCTGAGCTAAGTAGTTTGAGGGCTCAGTGGGCTGTGATGGTGCTACTGAACTCCCAGCCTGGGCAAGAGAGCAAGACTCTGTTTCTAATAAATAAATAATAGAAAAATTATACAACTCTACAGAATTGTTTTATGTTACCCCAGCACTACTGTAAGTACATGTGATGTGGATACTATTTGACCATTTCCTATCTCCTTCAGTGACCTGCTGTTTAAACATCATAATAGCAGCAAGTAAGAACAGAGTAAGTCCAGTTCCAGCCCAAAAGAGAGGAAATACATAGTGTGAGTATTCTGGGGATGTATGACTCAGGCAGGAGGAAAAATTAAGTTTTTCTCTTTGGTCTGTTGGAAGTATTCATCTTTCTCACACAGGGCTGAATTTTGTTCTGTTTGAATGTCATTATGTAAGGTCCAATAAGTCTGTCATTGTTTACAGTAATTTGGTCAAGAAGTATCCAAGTTTTCCATATTTCAGAGAGAGAAACACCATTCAAATAGCAAATCACATCAGAATAAATATTATGAAAAATACAATATAACAAGACACAATACAATATGACTAGACTGTACATTCTTTGAAACAAAAATATTCTGATGTTTTTCAGACTCTTTTTCTCCAGAATTCACTGGCCTATATTTTGATCAAAAGTTCAAACGTTCCCATAAGAGAATCTGCATATGCCGCTCCACTTGGAATTTCATCCAGCAGTGTAGTCACCTTTCACACAGTGTGCAAGGTCTTGGGAGCATGGTGCTGGATACACAATGTTATCATCCGCTTTTGATCCATTAGCCTTTGGGACCTGTTGGCCCTTCAGCACCATGGATCATGGCACTACCCCTGACCTTACGTGCTCCACTCCTCATCACCATAAATTCAACTTATCCCTACATTTTCCTTTGTAAGTGTATTCAAATAGAAATATCAGCTGAATAATTGACCTGTTGAATCCAAATATAATTCTGATTCACATATATATTGTCACATCCTTCATTTCTTCTTATGTCTATTGGAAATTGTTTAGGAAGGAGGCTCCTTTGAAGACCCAAGTTACGGGATTTTAAAATTTGAATATTATTTAAAAGTCTACAAATACATGCCAATTATTAAAATTGACAAATGAAGTTAAATACTTCTTTGTGTCAGCCACTCTCTATCAATACTCAGATATTCTACCCTTGACACAATAAATAGAGTCATTGGACTAAAAGGGTGCCTATGGAGAGAAAGAAATTTAAAATTCATGTAGCGAAAGCCCTTGAGTTACCCATATTTATCCAGAGAAAGTGTCCTGGTAAAAGACACTGGCAGAAGGAGATTCCTGGAGACCAGTGAAATTTCTACAAGGCCCCTTAAAATGTAAGAGAAATAATCTGATAATGTTGTTATAGATTTCTTCTGACTGTGTCAATGAAATCTGACATTACAATCAACCCTTGACACTGTTCTATATGATTTAATACATTGTTCTAAGAACAATGCCTACAAACTTTCCTCTTTTTGTATTTTTTTATTTGATAGTAACATATCCCACTGACTTGTTTTTGATTGTCCCATGCACAGTGCAGGGATGCAGTGGTTGTATGGTAAATAGCACTAAATATGAAGTTTAAAATGTGGTTGAAAGTTCTGGCACTTATTATGTCCTACACTTGAAAACTGCTTACCCTCACTAAATGGTAGTTCTATTGTAAAATAGAAAATAAGCATTTATTCTCTTTAAGTTGAGCTTTTATGATGATCAGATGAAACAATTTGTGTGGAAGTATATTTATAATTAAAAATTTGTGTCCAAAATGTAATGCAATGTTATTAATATTTTTCTTAATCACTAGTATCTTGTATCATTGACTTGAATATAACAAAGATATAGAATTATAGGTCAAATAGTGTGGGTCTCATAAAGTAGATTGATATTAATAATTTTAAAAAATTATAAGAAATACATAGGATGAATTCAATTTCCAGTGTATATATTTTTAGTAGGAAGGTAGCATCAACAGTTAGTGCTCTTAGTGACAAGTATTAATTCCAGGTTACTTAAGGCAAATGAGGATTTTTATAAGAAATGAGAGATAAATTGGGGAATGTACGGAATCAAACAAAGTCTAGGAGGGCAATCTTGGGGACTGCTGAAATTATGAAAGCTCCTGAGAGCTAAGAAGCAGAAAGCAGGAAGAAAACCACCATCTATAGCAGGAATGACTAGTCAGTTTACCTTGAAAAGTACATCTCTGTTGCTGTTATCATCTCCATGCCTTCAGCTCCCACCAGTGATAATCACTTCATTATGATAAGGATCTCATTATCAGTTGGTCACACACCAGCCACAGGCTGTCTCAAGTATGGATGGATAAAGGATCTGGCCCACCAGGCGTCTAATGAAAAAAGTGGGAAGCAGAAGTAGAGAACTAGACGGTACTTTTCTAGCAAGGCTACACTGTGTGGAAGAGAATCAATTCCCTTCAAAAACATCAGGTGCTGTTAGAAAATAATAGTGCCTAGAGACCCAAGACTAACGATGGTCCCCTTTAGACAGTCACTATTTTCTCTGGTATCTCATGAGAATAAAATTTCTATGTAATGGAATTTATAAACTTGAAAGTCATTAATAAAAATTCTGTGCCAGTATTCTAGTTGTGAGGGCTTTCAGATTCTTGTACTTTTTGTTTTGTTTCTTCCCCCTCTAAGCTACTATAATTTATTATTCAGAATAAACACAAAACATTTTCTCATCTAAAAGATGAAGAGCTTGACTACTGCTTATCAACTTAAAGCAGTTTGTGGAAAATGTGTGAGAAACTTTGGAAATTTATTTCATTTTCTAAAGAACTTTATCTCACTACCCATATTCAACTTCCTGAAAACCTAATCACATTAAATATTCTCTCTTGATTTCAAAATCATAAGTGTCATTTCCTCTTATTTTTTTGTCATGAGAATAGCTTTAATTCCTGATATTTTGGGCAGTTAAAAAAGTAACTTTCTAAATATAAAAGTTGACAGTTTTCCTTTTTTTTTTGTTGAGTAAAGCTGCACATCCATACAGGGTCAATTATGATTGAAAAATGCCATGTTACATTTCATTACACTAACTCTGATTATTATAGAAACTATCTAAAAAATGTAAATATTGCCTAAAATGCTGATTAAGTAAAACACTAACAGGGACAGTTTTTCAGGAGAAATGACTCAGGAACATTCAGTATCAGAGGAATTAAAGTGTATGTTCTAGAATTAAGTTTTTAAATGCAAATCCATATTTAAATAGATAAAAGGCATTATTTAGAAGAGGTGAAAGTCCAAGCTTTATAAGTTATTGAATTTAATAATAATAAAAGTTACTTTTTCCATGAGATGACTTTGGTTTTTTCTAAACTCTAAGCCCTTTCCCAGTGAAAAATAAAGTTCCAGAAATCTTACTTGGAAGTTGTTAGTGCCATTTTGCAAACATTTTGAGGATTTGGAAAAAAACAAGTCCCCACTACTTTGGCTTCCTGTTATCAAATCTGTTCTTAGGGCTGCTTTTCAAATCTTTTAACAACCAAAAGTATGTTTGATTCCTCAAATCATGTGTTTATCAAGTAAGGTTGCTATTTTTTTCTTAATGACACAAAAAGATTTTAAGGTTGTTGAAGACAATTGATATAAGAAACATTAATGAATAAATCAGGGAAGGGCTTCATTTATATCACTATTAGTCTTGTCTACTGAAAAACTCAGATGATTTAAAAATACTTCAATATTAAGTATAGTAATTTCTTCATATGTTTTATATTTTTTGCGAGAAAAGATGATCTGTTATTAGTACTTACAGGAATGCTTATTTATCGCGTTACTCTGGCATAAAGTCTTATGGAACAAAGATATTTTGTCCTGTGTTTGAGAATAATTTTTGAGGAGGGAAAATAACTGCATTTTTTGTTTAGAAAGAAAAATAAGAAATAATTGATGACATGCCATCAGCTTAAAAAATGAACAGGGAAACAAAACATCAAATGAAAAATAACTAGATTACAATCAAAATACAAACAGAAACAATTACATTAAAAATGCTACCATCATTATTGAGAAGAAAACTGCTATATTTCATAAGAAAAGGGGAGTTGGTAGCAGCAAACATACAAACTACTTTCTGGAGACAGCTTTAAAAATTATCTTTAATTCACCATGAAATCTTGGGTGGGAAAAGTTATATTCTTGAATTTCAGGATATTGGAAATACTTCTTTATTATTATTATTATTACTATTATTAATATTGTACTTTAAGTTTTAGGGTACATGTGCATAATGTGCAGGTTTGTTACATATGTATCCATGTGCCATGTTGGTGTGCTGCATCCATTAACTCGTCATTTAGCATTAGGCATATCTCCTAATGCCGTCCCTTCCCCCTCCCCTCACCCTACGACAGTGTGATGTTCCCCTTCCTGTGTCCATGTGTTCTCATTGTTCAATTCCCACCTATGAGTGAGAACATGCAGTGCTTGGTTTTTTGTCGTTGCGATAGTTTATTGAGAATGATGGTTTCCAGTTTCATCCATGTCCCTACAAAGGACATGAACTCATCATTTTTTATGGCTGCATAGTATTCCATGGTATATATGTGCCACATTTTCTTAATCCAGTCTATCGTTGTTGGACATTTGGGTTGGTTCCAAGTCCTTGCTATTGTGAATAGTGCCGCAATAAACATACGTGTGCATGTGTCTTTATAGCAGCATGATTTATAGTCCTTTGGGTATAGACCCAGTAATGGAATGCCTGGGTCAAATGGTATTTGTAGTTCTAGATCCCTGAGGAATCGCCACACTGACTTCCACAATGGTTGAACTAGTTTACAGTCTCACCAACAGTCTAAAAGTGTTCCTATTTCTCCACATCCTCTCCAGCACCTGTTGTTTCCTGACTTTTTAATGATCGCCATTCTAACTGGTGTGAGATGGTATCTCATTGGGGTTTTGATTTGCATTTCTCTGATGGCCAGTGATGATGAGCATTTTTTCATGTGTCTTTTGGCTGCATAAATGTCTTCTTTTGAGAAGTGTCTGTTCATATCCTTTGCCCACTTTTTGATGGGGTTGTTTGTTTTTTTCTTGTAAATTTGTTTGAGTTCATTGTAGATTCTGGATATTCGCCCTTTGTCAGATGAGTAGGTTGCAAAAATTTTCTCCCATTCTGTAGGTTGCCTGTTCACTCTGATGGTAGTTTTTTTTGCTGTGCAGAAGCTCTTTAGTTTAATTAGATCCCATTTGTCAATTTTGGCTTTTGTTGACATTTCTTTTGATGTTTTAGACATGAAGTCCTTGCCCTTGCCTATGTCCTGAATGGTATTGCCTAGGTTTTCTTCTAGGGTTTTTATGGTTTTAGGTCTAACATGTAAGTCTTTAATCCATCTTGAATTAATTTTTATATAAGGTGTAAGGAAGGGATCCAGTTTCAGCTTTCTACATATGGCTAGCCAGTTTTCCCAGCACCATTTATTAAATAGGGAATCCTTTCCCCATTGCTTGTTTTTGTCAGGTTTGTCAAAGATCAGATAGTTGTAGATATGAGGCATTATTTCTGAGGGCTCCGTTGTGTTCCATTGATCTATGTCTCTGTTGTGGTACCAGTACCATGCTGTTTTGGTTACTGTAGCCTTGTAGTATAGTTTGAAGTCAGGTAGTGTGATGCCTCCAGCTTTGTTCTTTTGGCTTAGGATTAACTTGGCAATGTGGGCTCTTTTTTGGTTCCATATGAACTTTAAAGTAGTTTTTCTCCAATTCTGTGAAGAAAGTCATTGGTAGCTTGATGGGGATGGCATTGAATCTATAAATTACCTTGGGCAGTATGGCCATTTTCACGATATTGATTCTTCCAACCCATGAGCGTGGAATGTTCTTCCATTTGTTTGTATCCTCTTTTATTTCATTGAGCAGTGGTTTGTAGTTCTCCTTGAAGAGGTCCTTCATGTCCCTTGTAAGTTGGATTCCTAGGTATTTTATTCTCTTTGAAGCAATTGTGAATGGGAGTTCACTCATGATTTGGCTCTCTGTTTGTCTGTGATTGGTGTACAAGAATGCTTGTGATTTTTGTACATTAATTTTGTATCCTGAGACTTTGCTGAAGTTACTTATCAGCTTGAGGAGATTTTGGGCTGAGACAATGGGGTTTTCTGGATATACAATCATGTCATCTGCAAACAGGGACAGTTTGACTTCCTCTTTTCCTAATTGAATACCTTTTATTTCCTTCTCCTGCCTGATTGCCCTGGCCAGAACTTCCAACACTATGTTGAATAGGAGTGGTGAGAGAGGGCATCCCTGTCTTGTGCCAGTTTTCAAAGGGAATGCTTCCAGCTTTTGCCCATTCAGTATGATATTGGCTATGGGTTTGTCATAGATACCTCTTATTATTTTGAGATACATTCCATCAATACCTAATTTATTGAGAGTTTTTAGCCTGAAGGGTTGTTGAATTTTGTCAAAGGCCTTTTCTGCATCTATTGAGATAATCATGTGGTTTTTGTCTTTGGTTCCGTTTATATGCTGGATTACATTTATTGATTTGCATATATTGAACCAGTCTTGCATCCCAGGGATGAAGCCCAGTTCATCATGATGGATAAGCTTTTTGATGTGCTGCTGGATTCGGTTTGCCAGTATTTTATTGAGGATTTTTGCATCAATGTTCATCAAAGATATTGGTCTGAAATTCTCTTTTCTGGTTGTGTCTCTGCCAGGGTTTGGTATCAGGATGATGATGGCCTCATAAAATGTTTTAGGGAGGATTCCCTCTTTTTCTATTGATTGGAATAGTTTCAGAAGGAATGGTACCAGCTCCTCCTTGTACCTCTGGTAGAATTCGGCTGTGAATCCATCCTGGATTCACAGTCCTGGACTCTTTTTGGTTGGTAAGCTATTGATTATTGCCACAATTTCAGAGCCTGTTATTGGTCTATTCAGAGATTCAACTTCTTCCTGGTTTAGTCTTGGAAGGGTGTATTTGTCCAGGAATTTATCCATTTCTTCTAGATTTTCTAGTTTATTTGTGTAGAGGTGTTTGTAGTATTCTCTGATGGTAGATTGTATTTCTGTGGGATCGGTGGTGATATCCCCTTTATCATTTTTTATTGCGTCTATTTGATTCTTCTCTCTTTTCTTCTTTATTAGTCTTGCTAGCAGTCTATCAATTTTGTTGATCTTTTCAAGAAACCAGCTCCTGGATTCATTAATTTTTTGAAGGGTTTTTTGTGTCTCTATTTCCTTCAGTTCTGCTCTGATTTTAGTTATTTCTAGCCTTCTGCCAGCTTTTGAATGTGTTTGCTCTTGCTTTTCTAGTTCTTTTAATTGTGATGTTAGGGTGTCAATTTTGGATCTTTCCTGCTTTCTCTTCTTAATGAAATATTGCTCTTGTATTTTATTTTAATTAGTCGACTATTTTCTACTATTTTAATATATTGTGTTTTTTTCATAGTATGTGGAAATACATTTTTAAAATACGGTTCCAAAGATAACGCCATAATAATTTTCCCATAATACGTATTTTCTCTTAAAAGAATGTAGTTCTCTACAAACTGGCATCCTTCCACATATTTTATGAGAACATATTTCAATTTTTAAAAGTGTTTGATTATTTGCTAATGTATCCAAGAGCTTAGGCAGAAGTTTCTTCATCATCTTAACTCCATCTGCTCTTGTTCCTGCCATGTTTGGCAAGATTTTTAAGGATTAAGTTTAACTAACAGAAAATCATTAATACTTCACCATACTATTGACATTTGAGTAACCTAACTTTAAAAGGAAACGTTTTATTTCACATATTAAACAGAAAACTTACTTTGCCTTCTAGTAATTTTTTGTGACTTTAGAAAAGGATTTTGTTGGCTGGTTCTTAAAAGTATTTTTGCTAAGTATTTTTCCCTCGTTTTAGAAATCAAAACCTTACACATTGTTGATGCTAACTTAATAGATTGATCAGCTCTGTAGCTAGAAGCCAGAAGAGTTCAACTCTTTTATTTCTAAGTCATTAATCCTCTTGCATAGCATCTAGCTTTTGTGATACTGAACAACAGGTCTCCATGAAGAAATATATTCTATTTCTCCATCATAACTGTAGGTTAACATCATTAAAGTGGGAAAAAAAAAAGCAGCCAGACTCCAGCTTGACACTGGGTCAAGTATTGTAGCTCACTTTCTGGAACACTTCCCATCGATGCAATTTGTCTCTTTCTCACTACAAAGATCTGAAGATCATTATCCAAATGGAAAAAGCCACTAAGGAATGGAAAATTTGATCATTCAAAAATAAAAATGAGTATTTTGCTTCACCTATTGGGAAAGTATGCCAGCTTTGAGTTTAAAAGTAAAATAAAAAAAGAATGAAAGATTATCTGGCTTTCTAGTGTTTTGAAATTGTCTCCTAAATCTCTTAAAATAATGGCCAGGAGAGCATAGCATTATTGCTAGTCTTTCAGGCAGCTTTTAGGATGCATTGTCTTTGTGCTAGGTCCTAACACGTATTTCAGTAACGTTGTTAGAATACCAATTCATATCTATGAAATATTTTATATTTTATTTGAAAATTCTTTTATGTTTGCTTATGGCATCTTTTAGGAGTAAATACAATTGCTTTGATATTATCAGAATTTGTTAACAATGACTTTAGTCATTGTTAGAGCTCTTGTAAGAATAAGTTATATAGTCTCAGTAAAATAAACTAGTGGATCAAAATGAACAATAACTAGTGGGCAACTAGTGGTCCAAATATAAAAGAAAACCAAAAATGCATTGACTATATAGATACAATTTTTTATTTTTAAAAGTTTTCTTAATCAAAACTCACCCATATTATTTTAAACAAATATATTGTAAATTATGTGCTTATATATTATTTTTAAAGGTGAAAATTTTTTAACATGTAAAAATATTTTCAATTAAAAAAATCAAATACGTTATTTTAGAAATCAATTAATTGAGGATACTGAACTATTATCTTATAGGGGCTACCATTCGTTATAGAAATATAAATTCATAATTAGATTTATGCCTTGATTACAGAGTCTTTGCTTATAATCTATTTTAAATAAAAAAGAAATGCTCTATGAGAGTTTGACCTTATGTGTCTCCAGAGTTAACCAAACTGCAAGGTTACCGGGCAGTTCTCCAGGCTGCCAAGTCTACCCAAGACTTCTAACACCAAATGTAAGTTCAGGATTTTTTCTGAGATCACATTCAGGTATGATAATTCACTAGCAAGACTCACAGGACCAACTGAAATGCTATACTCACGGTAAGTTTATTATAAGGAAAAAGATACAAATTAAGACTAACCCAAAGAAAAAACACATAGGGCAGGGTGTGGAAAAGGCCCAAACAGGCAGCTTCTGCTTATTCACTCACTATGGAGACACAGACTGTCTCACCTCCTCTTCACTATTACATGTGATAGTACGTACAGAGTTTTGCCTGCTGGGGAAGCTCACCTGACCTTCAGAATTTTTACTGAGGCTTCATTACCTAGGCATGATTTGTTGATGCATGGCTCATTTGGTTGAACTTTAACCACCACCTCCAAAAGGTGTGACATATTATATAGCTTCACGGGCCTACCTGAATGACCTTGTGAGCTTAAACTTTCAGGTACCCAGCATGAATAACAAGAGATGGTCCTGTCCCTTGGAAAATTACAAGAGTTTGGAGGTTAGCCAAAGACAACGCCAGACCTCTCTTTGGGCGAGATCAAATTCCTTACTACATAAAGGAGTAATAGTTTTAAAGCATTCTTTACCTACATGACATGGGTAGAGAGTTACAGCAATCTGTCATATGATTTAGGCCTAAATAAGCACATTTTGCAAGAAAATAACCAATAACACCAATACTGTTAAAAGATACTTTTCAGAATTGTATATTTATGTATTTGTTTCTAATTTAATAAAAATAAAATTAACTTGATACTAAAGCTTTTAAGATGAGAGCACAACATAATTATTTATGAAACTGATTATAAAGTGTATTTTCCTCATTTTCATTTATTTCATAGACTCAAAATTAAGATTCTTGATTCACCTTTAGGAAAGTAATATTTATTCATGTGACACAGCACAATTACTGCTCCCTTTATTTGATGGGAAGAACGGAAAGAAAGATTAGTTTCAAAATCCATATACTTACAAATAACAGATAAGTGCAAAGAGGATACGTAAATCCCACCAGCAGATTGGCAATCAAGCAATGCACACTGTTGTAAATATGGATTGTTTACAAGATCGTATTTTCCATATGTATGTTCTAATTTATTTGGTGTCTTTCCAAATAATTAAACTTACTGGGAGTTTACCCAAAACCGTTCTGATATGTAGGATCAGGCATAGCAAATTTTTTCAATCTGTCTTTTGACTGAGTTCACTATTATTGGCTTTCAGTATTTTTTACCATATGAATATCTCTGTCTTACTTTTGGAGAAATCAACATGCTAATTTTGTCATAAATGGAAAATTAAATTTATTGATGATTCATGTGAGTTTTATAGTAAATGTAAAAATGCTGGCACTTTGAATGTATTAACAGTAAGTAAGATCTGGATTAGAAATCCTTGTCAACCAGATTCAGTGTTTGATGACATATATTAACCAGAACACTAACATCTGGATAAGTATATAGTGGAGACAGTTTGTAGAGGTATGTATCAGATGAATTTTCATGTCATTGCATTGTTTTATACCCTTAAGTTCATGTAACTGGGAATTTATGCCCTTATGTTCATCTGGGAATATAGATGACTTAGAAAAGAATGAAATATTTGTCAGTGTGAGAGATTTCCAAAAAGGAAATAAATGGTATTTATTATGTATAGTTTAAAATTTCAATTGATATTAAACATTAAATATAGCAGAGATAGTATTTTAAAATATTATTAAATATGGTATTGACTAATATTTCTTACGAAGGAATAAATGGATAATAAGTAAGTTGGTACAAATGGCCCCCAAAATAATGATCAATAAAGGAACAATATTTTGCCACTTTGTAAGGAGAACAACTAAATTACCGAAATTCTATTGTGTGTTTACTATTACAAGTTAGGTTGGGTAGCTCTTTATTACTGGATATTTGATAACTTTTTTATTTTTAGAATTGGATTTATATAATGGTCACTTTCCTTTAGTGTGTTGTCTAAAAATAGCTGCATGCTTACTGGAAGAAATCAGGAGTTTTTCCCTTTTACTGAGTAGGTTGACTTCTGGATTTATCTGTGACTTTCATTTAAAAAGATTGTCCATAGGCTAAAACAGCACACATACAATGTGTTCGACATTTTATTTGCATTTTCTTACCCAGATAATACTTTATAAAAATATGGACAGTCAAAATGGTAGTTTATTATACACGATTACTGATATTTTAATTTTTAAACTGGTTAAGTTAGTGTTAGGTAGAAATAAGTGTAGAATAATGGTATTTATTAGAAAAGCACAATATTAATTCTGTATTATGTAAAGTTAAAAGGTAAAAACAGCTATGGCAACGAAGCAAGGGGTACACAGATATCTTGGCTTCAGCTAAGTAAAGATAGTGATTTGAGTAACTGTGCGAAGAAAACAACAACAAAACAAATATATAGAGGCATAAATAATGACAGGCTGTGAGAATATCTTCCTGCTTCACTAGACCTAGGGGCTGCATTAAGCATATATATTTTAATGTGGTTTAGACATACATAAAACAACCATAATTATATATTAAGAAAGCAAGATGTTATTCAAAATCATAGGCATTATTAGATGCTTTTACCAACAAGATAAAGAAATTAGAATAAAAGAGTTTGTTGGAGAATGTTCAAATAGAGCTCATAAAGTAGTGCTTTAATTAATGGAACAGATGAAACATTACTGGGATAGAATTTAAACTACTTGATTATTGGATCATTCTTGGGCAAATTTCTTTTTAACAATTCACTGGAAATTACATCTTCAAGCAGTTCAACATAGAGTCTTATTTCTGAAACACCATCCTTTCCTTCATTTCTTGAAAATGAAGTTTCATAATGGATCATTACTATGTGTTTTCTAGTTTGTTTAGTAATTTAAGGTTTATATTTGATGGCTAACTGAAGCTCTTTGCTCTTCCCTTCCCTTTGAATATAGATTGACTGAACTATCAGGGTAAACATAAACATAGTAAGTTATCCAGCCAATCATCCAATATATGAATGATAATTAGTTGGCAAATGAAGTTTAACTTCAGTTCTTATGAATATTATTTCTAGGTACCTGATATTTAAACAACCAGAGGAGAAATTTTAATTTTTTAAAAATAAATTATCGAAGCAGTATTTTCCCTTGAATAGGATAACAATAAAAATTAAAACATCTTATTTAGTTTCATAAGTAATTTACATAAGTAAATTTCAATCATAAAATCCAAAGGAGAAAAATGACCTTGAAATTAATCTAGTATACTCAGTCATCCATTACATGAATCTTTTCCCTCATATTCATATCAGACTGTCATTCAGCCATGTATACTGTCTTCAGCAGGAACAAAAAAAGGATATTATTAGTACTGCTTAAGTGACTGTCTTTCACAATAATATTTAATAATATTTAATGGCTCCACACTGCCTAAACAATATAATATAAATTATTTAAGACGGAATTACTTAATATGTCTCACACATATGTCTCACACACAAGTTGTCTCCTCCAGCCAAATTTCTTCCCCTTCAGAACCAATTTTGACCTTTTATAGTAATGTTCTCACATTACTATAAAAAAATACCTGAAACTGGGTCATTTATAAAGAAGAGATATTTAATTGGGTCATGATTCTGCAAGCTCTAAAGGAAGCATTGGAGCTTCTGCTTCTGGGAGGCCTCAGGAAACTTAAAATCATGGCAGAATGCAAAGGGAAAGCAGGCATGTCTTACATGGCTGGAGCAGGAGCAAGAGAGAGAAGGCAGGTGCCACATACTTTTAAACTACCAGATCTTGCAATTACTACTCATTCACTATCACAAGAACAGTAACAAGGAGATGGTGCTAAGCCATTCATGAAGAATCCATCCTCATGATCCAATTACCTCCCATTAGACCGCACCTCCAACACTGGGGATTACAATTTGACAAGAGATTTGGGTAGGAACACAGATCCAAATCATATTATTCTGCCCCTGGCCCTTCCCAAATTTCATATTCTTCTCACATTGCAAAATACAATCATCTTTTCTCAACAGTCCTCCAAAATTTTAACTCATCCCAGCATTAACTCAAAAGTCCACAGTCAAAAGTTTCATCTAAGTCCCTTCAATCTATGAGCCTGTAAAATAAAAACATGTTAGTTAGTTACTTTCAAGATATTATGGGGGTATAAGTGTTGGGTAAATACTCCTGTTCCAAAAGGAAGAAATCATCCAAAAGAATGAGTGGGGCTACAGGCCCCACTCAAATCTGAAACTTAGCAGGGCTATCATTAAATCTTAAAGCTCCAAAATGATCTTTGACTCCATATCTCATATCCAGGGCACATTGGTGTAAGGAGTGGCCTCCCAAGCTCTGCTCCTGTGGCTTTGCAGAGTTTAGTCCTGTGGCTGCTCTCAAGGGCTGACGTTTAATGCCTGTGGCTTTTCCAGGTGACAGGTGCAAGCTGTTGGTGTATCTACCACTCTGGGGTCTGGAGGACAGTGGCCCTCTTCTCACAGCTGCATTAGGCAGTGCTCCAGTGAAGACTCTGTGTGGGGGCTCCAGACCCACTTTTCCCCCTTTGCACTGCCCTAGTAGAGGTTCTCCATGAGGGCTCTACCCCTGCAGCAGACTTCTTCTTTGATATCCAGACTTTTCCATACATCCTCTGAAATCTAGGTGGAGGCTCCGAAGCCTCAACTCTTGCACTCTGGGCACCAGCAGGCTTAACCCTATGTGGAAGCTGCTAAGGCTTACAGCTTGCACCCTCTGAAGCAGCAGCCCAAGCTGTACCTGGGCTGTTTTGAGCTACAACTGGAGCTGGAGCAGTTGGGATGCAGGGAGCAGGGCTATGAGGATGCTGAGGCTGTGTAGGGTAGCAAGGCCTTGGCCACAGCCCATGAAACCATTCTGTCAGGGTAGGCCTCTAGGCCCATGATGGGAGGGGCTGCCAAAAAAGTCTGTGAAATGCCTTAGAAGCGTTTTACCCATTGTCTTGGCTATCAGCAATTGGCTCCTCTTTACCTATGCAAATTTCTGCAGCCTGCTGGAATTCTTCCCCCCAAATCAGCTTTTCTTTTCTACCACATGGTCAGACTGCAAATTTTCCAAACTTTTATGCTCTGCTTCCCTTTTAAATATAAGTTCTAGTTTTTTTGCTCACACGCGAGCGTAAGTTGTTAGAAGCAGCAAGTCCACATGTTAAAAGCTTTGTTGCTTAGAAATTTCTTCCAACCATATACCCTAAATCATTTCTCTCAAGTTTAAAGTTTCACAGACCCCTAGGGCAGAGGCACAAAAAATCCAAGCTCTTTGCCAAGGTGTAACAAAAGTGACCTTTGTTCCAGTTCCCAATAAATTCCTCATTTCCATCTGATACCTTCTCAGCCTGGACTTCGTTGTCCATATCACTATCAGTACTTTGGTCATAACAACTTAACAAGTCTCTAGGAAGTTCCAAATTTTTCCTCATCTTCCTGTCTTCTTCTGAGCTCTCCACACTCTTCCAACCTCTGCCTGTTACTCAGTTCCAAAGCTGCTGCCACATTTTCAGGTATCTTTATAATAATACCCTACTCTCATTACCAATTTTCTGTATGAGTCCATTCTTGCATTGCTATTAAGAAATACCTGAGACTTAGTAATTTATAATAAAAAGAGGTTAATTGGCTCATGGTTCTTCAGGATGTAAAGGAAGCATAGTGGCTTGTTTCTGGGGGAGTCTCAGAAAACTTACAATCATGACAGAAGTCAAAGGGAAAGCAGGCATGTCTTACATGAACAGACCAGCAGCAAGAGAGGGGAGGTGCCACACACTTTTAAACAACCAGATCTCACAATTACTCACTCATTCACTATCTCAAGAACACCACTAAGGGGATGGTGCTAAAGCATTCATGAAGGATCCACCCCAATAATCCAATCACCTCCCACCAGGCCCCACCTCCAACACTGGGGATTACAATTCAAAATGAGATTTGGACAGGGACACAGATCCAAACCATATCATGTTAATAGTACTATTAATAGTGCATTATATGCATATCAAGTTTTTATATAAAACTCTAAGACTTTTAAAATTTTCTTGTGCAATGATAAATGATAGATTTCTATGTCAGGTAACTCATTAATCAAGTTATTGTTATTTGCATTTAGTCGTATATTATGAGTGGTATGTTATATTCATTTAACTTTATTACATAGGAAGGAATTGAAATATTCAAATTTTTAAAATGTTTTCCAGTATGTTTACATGCTAAAGTTTTTACTAGTTTTTTTATGCAGCTTTATTGAGGTATAATTGATATGCAAAAAACCTCATATATTTAATGTGATACAAGCTAATGGCTTTGGACATACCCATGAAACCATCACGACAATCAAAGTAACAGACGTAGCCATTCCCTCTAAGAGTTTTCTTATAACTCTTTGTGTTCTGTTTTTATTTTTTTTTATTTTTTATTTTAGGGACATTTAACATGAGATCTATCAACAAAATTTAAAGTAAACAATCTACTATTGTCAACTATAGGCGTTTTTTTGTATAGCAGATCTCTAGAACATATCCATTTTTACTAGTTGTATTATTAAACAATTCAAGAGCCTATTCATTACTTTTTTTCAAAATATTTGAATAAGTGATTTTGTTATGCTTTGAAAATTTGTGTTAGAATTTTCTTCTTGGTGTCAGAATAATTTATATCAATTTCATACAGAAATAAAGTAAGTTTCTTATATGGTGAAATTATGATTGTACATGCCACGTTGTTGAGTATATTTATGACAAAAGAGAGTTGACGTTTCTACTAGATTTTAAAATCCCTGCTTAACTGTAAGTTAAGTGTGATTATTGGAAGACTTTCCAATAATTCTTATTCCTTCCTTGTCAAATCTATATTTTACTTCAATATGCCCATATAGCTCTACATGTAGTGCGAGGGGGAGAAAAAATATGTCCACCTGATTTTTCGACTTCTGGCTTTTGCCAGAAGTTCTGAGTTGGTAGACATGCCACGTAAGTTGAAACAATAGATTATAGAAGTTTTGCTGGAAAACTTGCATGCCTTAAGGTAACTTCATAATAAGAAAACAACAGTGAACCATATAAACATCTATCCTTTTAAGTCAAACCAAGTGCATTTCCAACTCAACTTCCCTTAGAGAGATTCCAAATTGCCGACAGTCGCTCCAAGACCACTAATACAAGGAAGATTATGATGGAGGTGAAGTTGAAGTGAAATATTACAGTGAATTTCACTTAATAAAATATAAAATGTTACAAAAATATGTGATCATGGAAATACAGTGTTAGATCCCTCATCACCACCTCTACCAGGGCCTTGGACAGGATACGTGTAATGGATTTCTTTAAATTTAAGCACTATTCTATGCTTAATGATATTTTATAATATATGGTAAATTCACTTCTGAATATGTTCTATCCCCAGCTTGGGAGAAAAAATCTCTTAACTTTATTTGCTTACTTATTTATTTATATACATATAGACTCAACCTGCTCTTCTGTCTTTATATTCCTGGGGACATGATTTAACCCTTTGTAACAATATATAATAGTGCTTCCTCTAAATTTAATTTTCCATATCTATTGACAGTCTGTATTTTGAGCAATGCAGGAGAGTTTGTTTGTCTATTACTTTGAATGGTGGTTGCCTTAGTATTACATTGCATGCTATTTTGTCATTCAAAGAAGACATTGTGCAAATATCTTAGAATCAATAAGGACTTGGAGCCCTCACCAAACCCAGAATAGTAAGGCAAATTTCAGAAATGAACTAGGGAATTGTCCAAACTTAGAAGGAAATGAAAAAAAAGATTACAAATTTTCATAGAATTGTATTTGGGTTATGGAAACAAATCTTCAAGCTATTCTAGTATCAATTCTCATAGCATTACAGATATAAAAGATGCTCAGTAAATGTTTTAATTGTTAGTCTAAAAAAATCTATCATAAAATAAATGGAAGTAGTCAACATTTTGTGTTCTACCACAACGCAGAGAAGACCTTTCCTGCCCTTAAGTTGATTCTGGCTTTCTCTTTTGTTTTCCCTGGAGTGATCAGCATTAAGGCTGATTAAGCCAGTTGTTAAAATTAAACTGCACTTGTCAAAATAAATGAACTAAGTACCCACAAAGGAATTTGAGAGGTTTTTTTTCTCCCTCTTGCTTTGTTTTTTCTTTTTTGTAAAATAATAGCATTTGGTAACCTTCAGTGTGTATATTAATAACAAGTAATCACATTGATAATGATAAGCTGAAGATAGGTATTGATTATTGATTACTAAGAAAATGTAATACATGTGCTAGTTATTTTCTACATATAATACACAAACAAAAAATGCTTCCCATTAAAAGGCTATTTTTGATATAAAGTTTTCCTTGGAAAACAATTGGATATCTCAGAATAGACAAGAATCTCTTCTTTTAGTAGAAAGCTTTCCAAATTTCAGGGTGGAGGAAACATTGTCTACAGCCGAGGTAAATGTAATGATAACCTAAGAAGTTATAGTACAGAAGAAATAGCACTATTAAGACTTGTTTTAATATGACAATTACTGCCACTAACAAGCTCTATGAATTTATCCAGTCATTTCAAATCTCAAAGATTCAATCTCATCACCTGTTAAATGCAAGTATAAGCACTACATAGTATTTAAAAAATAGTATATCCATTAAAATGCCTATATTGTTGTAGTTATTATTATTATTATTTGAGATGGAGCCTCACTCTGTCTCCCAGGCTGGAGTGCAGTGGCACTCCATGCACTCGGCTCACTGCAACTTCTGCCTTCCAGGTTCAAGTGATTTTCCTACCTCAGCCTCCCGAGTAGCTGGGATCACAGGTGCCCACCACCATGCCCAGCTAATTTTTGTATTTTTAGTAGAGACGAGGTTTCATCATCTTGGCCAGGCTGGTCTCAAACTCCTGACCTCAGGGTGATCCACCCACCTCGGCCTCCCAGAGTGCTGGGACTACAGGTGTGAGCCACCACAGTGGGCGCCTGATACTATTTTTGATTCAACCGTCTCTATCTGCTTAAAAGAAATATGCTTCCTGTTGCTGCTACTGAGGAAGACAGTCTGCCTTATTTCACGTTTGGTCTTTCTCTTTTATATGTGACAGTGCAACATGCAAAGTTTATGGGCTTTATGTGAGTTCTCCATTCTTTGGATTGGTTAGACAATTTCCCTGAAAAAGAAAGGGTACCAAGAAAGGAATCCTCAAGTATCTGAAAAATGTATTGGTCCCTAGAATAGTAAATGTTGCTCCAGGTCTGTTGATTCTAAGGGGAAAGGCATAATGAAAAAGGTAGGTGTTTCATTTATTCAGAGGTCATTAAAGTGTTCTTTTAAAGTAAATTTTGTTATTATTCCCTAAGAACTTGTATATGACCAGCCTTTCTTAACTGGTAGAAAGAATCATTCCCAATATGTGGGTAAGTTATTTTTTCCGATTAGTAATTTAAATACTTAAAGAATAAAATTAATTTTAAGACTTTCTCACCGAATGATGCCCCCATCTATATGTCCTTCAAACATTTATTTCTTCCTCAACAAATCACAGATATTATAGCTGAAAGCCAGTAATATTTTTAAATTAATAAACATGTGTTGGCATTTATATTTGCTGTTTCCTGTGCATAAGCACTTTAAACAAATTATTATTTAATCTTTCCAAAAACTCTATTCAACAAATATTCTTTATTTGACTACTGGACAAGGTACTGTCCTGGGCACTAGGGTGTGCAATGATGGATAAACAATCAAACAAAAAATAATAAGTAACTCACATAGTTTATTTGTTACACGGGAATGTGATTATTCACATTCTCCAGAGCAAGAAACAACAGGCTGACAGGGATTAAGTGTCTTCCAGGGAATTAGTGACTGAAACTATTTGAATCAAGATCTATCGTGACTTGAAAGCTCTTGCACCTTACTAACTTCCTCACCATGTAAATCTAGTGTACTATAGAAATTCAACTAATTTTTATTTATTTTATTAATATTATTCATTTTGCATTTTTAATTTTAAAACAAAAATTTTATTTTTGTATTATACAGTCATTGCAGCCTCCTTAAAGGCAGAAACTATGACTTATTAAATTTGGATCTTCGAGTCCTGCAAAAAAAGCCTGATGCATAGTAGGAGTTCAATAAATATTTACTGAAATTTTTTTTACCTTTGATGAAACCAAAAGCTTAGAGAGGTAGAATAATTTGCGCAAAATTGTCCAACTAGATGTTGACCATCATATTCTATGACCATACTATGTGTATCTTTCATTTTCCTAATCTGCTGTTAACTCAATCCCTCCTTCTTTGTTTCTTGGGTTCCTCAGTTCCCTATTTATGTCCATGACCCATTAATTTGCACTCCTCCACATTCCTAATATTCAGTTCTCTCACTCACCTTGTTCCTCCTCCTCCTTGTACTTTCAGCTACCATCTCTTTAACGCCTCAACCTGTTACAGTCCACATCAGACCACAGTGACTCAAGGGTCAGCAGCTGTCACACAGCAGAAACAAAGATTTAAATTTATTAAAATCATCTACAGAGAGGTAAGAAGGTAAAATCTGAAACCTATAGTACCTTACTTATGTCTTTTTTGTGGTGTGTATCATATTTTGACATTTTAAATAAATAAGTATTCATTTATATGGGTTTCTCACTGCCTCCTAGATTGTAATACAATTTATAGAGTGAGACCGTGTCTTACTTTTTGTCTATGCTTTGCAGCATATAGCAGAGTGGCTCATTCACAGTAAATGCTCAACAAATATTTGTTGAATATTCGATTTTCTTGTTTAAAAAGTTAGTGTTTGTGAATCTAACAAGGTTCCCTTAATCCACCTAGTTAGGAATCATCAATCATTTTCTATTTCCTTATCTTAATAAATTTGGTTTTCCAAATCTCTGAAGGGCTAGTGACTTTCTTGTTTTTCTTTCCAACAAAAAGGATAGCTAAAATGCCACTGTGTATCATTATTCATAATTTTTATATCTACAACTTAAGATTATTCATAGGTCTCTACCAGTCTCAAACTTTTTAAGTAAAGGTTTATTGTGATTTACTGCATCTTATAAATGATGCCCATCTCTACATGAGGGAAAAAACTTTTCAGAGAATATTTTTAAACCTTGTCAATTCTTCTGAATAAATGACAGAGAATAAAACCAAGGAAATAGTGAAAACATTGAAATAAATAGAAAGGATATAATGTATAAAACATTTGTTCCTAAGGCTCTATTTTCATATGATTTAGATAGCTGCTTAATTAA
Organism: Symphalangus syndactylus; assembly: GCF_028878055.3. Lineage (NCBI taxonomy): Eukaryota > Metazoa > Chordata > Mammalia > Primates > Hylobatidae > Symphalangus > Symphalangus syndactylus. The sequence goes on from NC_072437.2 coordinate 63,262,816, forward strand.
TGAAAAGCTTAAGCTAAATATCTGTAAATTACAAGGTTAGCCAAACAAAATTCTTTGTTATCTCTTAATGCTAAGAGATAGCATTTTAAAATAAAATACATATAAAAAAGTGTTCCTAAACCTTCAGCTCTTTATATTTTAAAATTCCTGAATGCATTATCCTAAACCACATGCAAAAAGAGATGACAAGAAAACTCTTAAGTCTAACCTCTAAAGACTAGACAATCTAATTAAAATCAAGACATTCATACAAACATGGCAAGAGATATATTGGTATGCATTTATCAAATTGTAAAAAATGAAATGATTAATAATGTACATGTTTCTCAATATTTTATAAATGAGTGCACTTTATTTATTTCAAGACATCACTGTACTATGCTCAAGTCCATGAAGCTCTACTCAACAATCGCTGTTGAATTAGTTCAAATACTCAACTGATTATCTTCCTTTTTCATCCAACCATGGAGACCTGCCAATTTGATGAGCAGCCACAACCCCTTTTAGCCAACCATAAGGAATGTGAATCAGTCAGAAATTATTCTGATTGATCAAACATTGTTTTTACAAGCCAGGATTCATTAAATAATTATTTCCCTTTACTATTTTATTTATTTCATAACGAATTTTGGAGCAGATTTGTCGTGAACTTTAAATCTTCTTCCTTATCACACTAAATTCAATACATTCCTTGAAATATGTAAGATTACTTCTTGATTTCTGAGTCATGGTATTACTCATTAGTTATCTGAGTGAATTTGGTTGAAGTATCTAACAACTTTAGGTCTTAGTTTTAAAATCTGTTAGTAAGAGAGACATGAATAAGACTATTCCCAGTATCCCTTTCAGCCCTAAATTTCTATTACTTAATTTCTGTTATTTGATCATGATCTAGTCTCAAGAGCTACTCAATGAAAGAAAAAAGACCTGAAATAATAGAATTTCTAGGCCACATGTTTGTTAAAGGTTAGAGGAATAAAAGTCTTATTCTTAGTTATTGTGGGAAACCCAACATACTTTATGTAGTAATGTCACTTTTTCAGAAAATTTATTCAGTCAACTGAGTACCCAATTAATTAGTTTTCGCACTGTGCCATTTATAGATCCTATACCGTTCAATTATTGCAAAGATTTTCAGCCTTCATAGGCATATTGGCACTTTTTCTTAGCACCTGGATGCTGTACTATACCCTTTATATATCATGAAGGAAGGACAATTGACTGCTATGATTATGTGGTCCAGAATTGATTCAGGACTGAGTTTTGTTGCTCTTGTGTCCTGAAATATCTAAGGAAGACAAAATCTCTATGGCAAACTAAGGAATCAAATGACCTCTGAGGATTTTTACTGTTCTATAATTCTATGAGTAGCTGCCTAGAAATGGGAAACCCTGCCCCATTTTCACCAGGACACTAAAACAGTAGGTGTGATTATTTCAGGAAATCAGGTGATAGATTTGAGGTTAAACAACAATCCGCAGTGTTTTTTCACATGTCTACCCTAGGAAACTAAAACTGAAAGCAAGGCAGCCAAATAGGTCAAATAAATTAAACTAAATCTATAAAAAGAGATTTAGGCTTCCAGGTTTCCAAGTTCATTTTTTTCCAAGTTAATTTATTTGAATAAATATCACAGGGAGGAAAACCAAGAAAAAGGAAGAAAGAAAATAACAAAGCAAATACCCTTTCAGTTGAAATGATTGTTCTGAAGATTGTATGAAGTGTGCTGTCATGAGCCTTAAATAAAAAGAATATATCAAGTATATGTTTTACAGGACTTGAGCCATATGAGGAGTATGTTTGGTTGCACCCATATTCTAGTCACAGAGCACAGCACTGCTCAAATTTACAACCCAGGGACAAGCTTGGACCAATGGACTATATTTACACAGAAATATATTTAAAACTTAATTTTAATACTTTTGATATAATACTGAACATATACATATTATTTAATTACTTTCTCTTGGATCTGTGGTGATCAAATGATCCAAAATTTTAAATATAAGATCAAGTATTTAATATTAAATATACTTGATAATATAATTATGGAGAATATCCAGAACAGAAATCTTATGAAAAGAAGACAAGATCTACATTTTCTGTATATCAGACTTTGTTGAAATCAGGGTTTAGGGTCAGAAAAGGGTATAAGGATAAGACATTCAATCTTTCTGAACAAAATTGCTATGAATTATCAGGTAGTAAAACAATAATCAGGGATGGTATTTTTCATAAAACATCAATGCTCTTCCATAAAGGGATTGTTTGGAGGTAAAATTAAAATTTGTGGATTTTTAAATATTGGTTTATGTATTGTTCCTCTGGCACACAATTTTATTTATTACTTGTTTCATTTCTTATATAAAATCCCATGTCATCTGGCACTTACTAGCCTTTGATACTAGCCATGGTCCTGCCAGGTTCAGTATTTCATGTTAGCTTCGCTGTTTTCTCAAATGAGCCTATATTTTTTATCATTGACTTCCCAGAATCCAACACAAGACTTGTCATATTACAGCTACTCAATACTTTTTTATTTAGTTGAATCTATCACTTCGACAAAGACAAAGTTTTTATATTGCACTTACAAATTTGTGAAGTAGTCATTAAGAGCAGTTCAGTGATCCAAGCAGTGTGGTCAAAAATCTGAAAATTTCTAAGGACTATGATCCATAAAATTTTGTAAATAAACAACAAAGTATATCCCATGTCCTTAAAACGGAAGTGACTGGCATCCATTGGTCGACATTATTTTCTACCAAATATAACTAATCTTTGAGCTTGATGAACAATTACCCATGTGCAAGAGTGCATTAAACAAAGTTCAAACTGGTTGATTTCTTCTAGGGACACTTTCAACCTGAGATAAAAGATAAATAGCTTATTAAAATTTCATCAAGAAATCTATAGTGGGACTATTAGTATTTATAATGTTTTTAAAGTTGTCTGTATTAGAGAATATTCTGTAATTACACTGTAGATTTGAGAGCATTTCTTTGATAAAATTATATTTAGAATTGCTTCTTCTGTTCCCATTGCCTATTGCACACATCTGAGCTACAGAAATATTTACATTGTATGTATCTACTTCTCAGATTTGCTTGTTTATTTAATATTCAGATTGAGAATCTGAACATTTCTTGCCTCTGAACAACCAATTTAAATGAAAGGATTCAATGAAAATTCTTCTAGGATATAACATAAAATTATAACTTTGATGCTCCATGTTTATTTGACCTTTTTTGTTATGAATTCTCAAATATTTTATGTAAGTGAGCTTTTTCTTTCATTCTTCCAAATTAGCACAATTAAACCTATATTGAGTCAAGATTTCTTCAATTATAAGCATTAACTTGAAAATGGGATTACATATGTAGCCATTTTTTGAGATTTTATAATTCGTTGGGTACAAATATTAAACAAATGTTTCCAGTAATTGCAGTTAACTCTGCCATTTCCCCATTGGATAGTAGTTTCCCTTGATAACAGCTGATTTTACTTGCATAACTTTTCAGTGATTCTTGGATTTTTTAGAGGAGTCTCATTCTAGCTCTTAAAAGCTCATTTCTATTCATTTTCAAAAACCTTTCTCGTACTTTATCTAAAGCCCATCTCCTCTCCCTTAATATCAGACTAGACCTGTGGCTCTGGTGGACTTAAGTTCTAGGTATTCTCACTCTCTTTCTCCAACTTCCTGTACTAGTTCCTCTAGGTCTGGGGTGGTTGGAATGAAGAAGAAAGTCTGAGACACTTCGTTAGTTGAACTACCATGATTAAGTTGTAGTCCTCTTTTAAGTTGGCTGTCATTTCCATCTTTGATTATGGTGTATGGGTTTAGTGTATATAGTTAATGGCTTCAATGGGCCTCGGTGAAGTGGGGCTCCCACAAATGAAGCTCATCTGGACACATATCATCCATAAGGGTGCTAAACCATATCCTTGGCTAGATTTATCTGGAAATTAACACCACTTTTCTCTTATGCATACAGTTTTGGTCCCATCTGTAGTATTCCCAGGAAAGAAAATGTTCCCAAACTCACGTACAACTTACTCCCAGTAAGGGTAGAGTTTCCCTGTGAATAAATACAACTTCGTAAATCTATGGAACTGGGAACCAAGTGCCTTATTTTCTAGCAGTCATCAGCTGTCATTATTTGTCCTTGATTCTCATTTTTCCCATTTTAATTTCACAAGATCAGAAAATGTTAGTTTTGCTCTTTGCAGAAATCTCTAAATTTTGTGATCTCTCTCTCTCTCTCTTAATTCCTGAAAGTGGATGAAATATTCTCTTTGTGGATATAGAATAAACCCAAAAGACTCCCTTTTCTTTTTAACCCTTTTGCTAAATTGACTATAATCTATGAGGGATGTAGTGATGATTTCATAGACTGCTGCTTTTCAGCAAACTTAACATGGCTTCATTGAAAACACACTGCACACAGACACAGATACACATATATACACACATGCGCACACACACACACACTTTTCTTGGGACTCTCAGTTTCAAGATTCTACCGTTTCCAAACTTATTCTCTAGCACCTCCATACCTTAGGTTCATCAGTTACTGTCATCTGCTTTAGGCACTTTATTTCCATGATTGTAAATATTTGAAATTTAATTGACTTGGAAAATTAACTTGTGTAGCTACAGATGAAGAATATTAACACATTTTTGATATTTTGTATTATTTTTCTAAGTCTGTGACCCTGACACTTAATGGAGAACAATTGCCAACAGTACGATGATTAGTTCAGGGTGTGTCAAAATAGATTTTTGTACATATTTCTCCAAAGAAAAATAATGGTTAGATATTATATTAAATAATAAGGTTATTAAAATCCAAACACATGGTTGAACAGGCGGAGAAAACAGCTCCAATTATTATGTTATTTCAATATAACAACGTATTCTAACTTAAAAGCAAAGACATAACATATTATTTGAATTCATAGTGTTGTCTCAAGTTAAAGCCGACCCACGGAGAAGGCAGGCTTTATATTCTACCTATGGTCACTGCCTACCTACCTAGTAGGATTATGATTTCTTTTTTTATTTATTTGTATAGAATAAAACTCACTCTTTTTGGTATGCAGTTCTATAAACTTTGACACAGACAACTGAGAAGCCTGTAAACAACAAAAGTAAGGGAAAAAATGGTTTTTACACATTGTTTACAGGCTTCTTGATTTAAGATTAATTCATGACTTCAGGGGATTAACACAGGAAGATCTAACAGATAGGCCCTGTGATGCACTGACTCCTTTCTAAAAGTGTGTTTCTTTAGACATGATTTTTCAACTACACTTGTGTATCTACAGTCTACTTTAGGTGACGTAGCCCAAGAGATCCTTTATTCCTTTATGTAAAAATAATGAGGCTGAAGATTGGGCAGGAAGGCACGGCACTAATCCCCATATGTATCTAGACACGAATAAACCCTGGTAAATATGTAGATTAGAATCAATCTGACATGCCATTGCAAGGAGTTTCTTTTCCAAGACCATTTACTTGATATCTTAAACATCAAACATTTAATCTATCTTGAAAAATGGGAATGTAATTTCCATAAATTTAATTTGCAAGGTAGAACTTTTTCAAGAGCATTATCAGGCCGTCTGGATGAGAATTATATGATCACAGAAATCCACACTGAAACTTGAAGGGTCAATTGTCACACATGCACTATTTTTTTTTTTTTTTTTTTTTTTGAGACGGAGTCTCGCTCTGTGGCCCAGGCTGGAGTGCAGTGGCGCAATCTCGGCTCACTGCAAGCTCCGCCTCCCGGGTTCACGCCATTCTCCTGCCTCAGCCTCTCCGAGTAGCTGGGACTACAGGCGCCCGCCACCACGCCCGGCTAATTTTTTGTATTTTTAGTAGAGACGGGGTTTCACCGTGGTCTCGATCTCCTGACCTCGTGATCCGCCCGCCTCGGCCTCCCAAAGTGCTGGGATTACAAGCGTGAGCCACCGCGCCCGGCCCACACATGCACTATTCTAGACTTTTCAGACCATCTGGATGTAATTCTTAAGTATTCATCTGCAACTGCAATTTTTGTTATGGTTTAAGGTCAACTTTAAGACCTAAGCTGGCCGGGCATGGTGGCTCATGCCTGTAATCCCAGCACTTTGGGAGGCTGAGGTAGGTGGATCATGAGGTCAAGAGATTAAGATCATCCTAGCCAACATGGTGAAACTCCATCTCTACTAAAAATACAAAAATTAGCTGGGCATGGTGGCTCACGCCTGTAGTCCCAGCTACTCAGGAGGCTGAGGCAGGAGAATCACTTGAACGTGGGAGGTGGAGGTTGCCGTGAGCCCAGATCGCGCCACTGCACTCCAGCAGCCTGGCAACAGAGTGAGACTGTCAAAAAAAAAAAATCTGAGCCAAGATCTAACGTGTTAATATGGAGATGGATAAATCATTTTTTAATGAAATTGTAAAGATTACATATATTGAATAAAACATTGTCTTTTTATTTGATACTTAAGTGATACCTAAATATGGAGTTAAAAACCTGTTTAATATTAAAACTCTATTGTCTGGAAATAGCTTATATATCATTAGATAAATCCAGAGGTTCTTTGTAGAATGGTACACAAATAAGAATGAAGACAATTTTCTTCCTCTGATTTTTCATGTGAAGTTTGTAGAGAAGAACTTGGCTTTGTATCACAGAAAAAGCCTCAGATATCTGAACAATATTGGTGATAACTGGGAGAAAAATATCTGAGAACCAGTATCTCATTTACAAAAAGTTGTGTAAATGAGAATGCAGCTGGTAAGTGTTTCAAGAATGATTTCACTAATGTTTCAAGAATGATTCTCAAGAGGTTATAACAATTACACACATTCAAAATTTAGATGCGATTTAAGATATCTATAACAAAATACATTTCCTCAGAATTGTCACTAAGTGCTTGATACTGTGTTGTTTCATATGGAATGACCTAGCACTAATAGCTAAAATATGCACATAAAGCAAATGTTGGCTTAAAAATGATAGAAGAGATACATTTCATATTACATTAGAAATACTTTACCTGAGTTTAGCTTTTGTTATTAGTGGATACGTGTGATAAATTATTTTGAAACAATTCTGCTTCAAGATTAGATGAGATGGCTATTTATCGCCAAAGAAAATAAATATTAATTACAAATAATCATTTATTATTTTAAATTTTATTTACTTATACCCTTAAATTCAAATATTTTATTTTCCACCTTAATTCCACTCTATAGGCCGGGCGCGGTGGCTCACGCTTGTAATCCCAGCACTTTGGGAGGCAAAGGCGGGCGGATCACGAGGTCAGGAGATCGAGACCACGGTGAAACCCCGTCTCTACTAAAAATACAAAAAAATTAGCCAGGCGTGGTGGCGGGTGCCTGTAGTCCCAGCTACTCGGAGAGGCTGAGGCAGGAGAATGGCGTGAACCCGGGAGGCGGAGCTTGCAGTGAGCCGAGATCGCGCCACTGCACTCCAGCCTGGGCCACAGAGCGAGACTCCGTCTCAAAAAAAAAAAAAAAAAAAAAAAATTCCACTCTATAACTGCAAGAAATATTTGTTTTAGTATTACAGTTTAATCATTTAAAATGTGAAATATATTTGCAAGGCTACTCAAAATACGGTGTTGGACTGGTTACTCATTCTAAATTTTGTTACCAGTCTATGACCTGTTAAAGAACTTATGGTAAAATGTAAAGCAACATAGTCACTCAGCTCATTGTTTAGTTTATTAGAGCTTTCTTTCACTTTACTTAACAAGATATTCTCGATGAAGGAAGCAGTGCATCAATTTACGTACTAGTTCTAACTTCTTATCTCTTCATAAGTTCTGCACTTCCAGTAGAACCGCATGTGTTCCGTTCACTTTTCCCCCTACTTCACTTACTTCAGTGGTCGTGTACTTCCCTTTGACGACTTGCAAGAAAGCTTGACTTCTACATAGACTTCATTTCTTATTCTTTCTAGTAGATTTCTCCTTTTCAGTATGCTTTGATATATGGTCTATAGAGTAAAGTTTGGAATTCAAAAGCACCATTTCTACTTAGGGGCTCTTAGCTTCTTTTCATGTGGTATGATAATGAGACTTTGATTTTATTCAGTATGCCGTTCATACTAGCTTAGCCACTACATTTCTCATAATTTATTTTTGAAATGTACTATTGATATAAAGAACTACTGCTGTAGTACCCTAAAATGATCTTGAAAGCTTAAAATAATTTGTCTGTGGTTAAATAAAAATAAGAGACATATGGGATAAATGAGCCTTCAATACAGTTTTATGCATATAAAAGCGTAGGAGCATTCTCTTGGATCAGAGTTCTGCCAAAACCAAGCGCATGAAGGCAAACTTGATTTGTAGCATGTTGTTGGTTTTATATGATTATTTATTCTTGTCATAGATGGTGGAGCAATAGATGTGAGCAAACCTGGTCAGTAGAATTACTGTAGATAATGAGCCTAAAGAAATTAATTTAAAAAAATAACAAAACTTGAAGCACTAGATAATATATCCAGCATTTCCTCCTTATTTATATATATTACATGTATACAAATGCAGAAATGCATTGTACAGATATAAGAAAATGTATTTGTATATTTATTATTTTGCATTCAATTTTTTTAAGTAAAAACAGTATACAGAGTCAATTCTGTTCCTATATCAGAGTATCCTTTCAAAAGATTTACCATGAAGTGAACTATTTGCTTGATTTTTTCACACAAATTTCAGAATTGGGAAAAAAAAACTAAACAAATCAGGCTATCCTATCTCTATATAATAAGGTATTTGGGTTATGTTGCTTTCATTTTACCTGAATATAGAACAAGGGAATAAACCAGTTCTATAATTGATTCTTATATCCAATGCTTCAAACTGTTATTGAAGAAAATGAGTCCCGTGGTAAGAAAGCTTGACTGTAGTATCATCATTTAATGTGTACACACACACACACACATGCACCCACACACACACACACAGACACACACTCCCAGCAGTAAGTACTTCCTATTGTTGAGATAATTTCTTCCTGTCTAAATAGAAGCTGCTGACCCAGTAAAAACTTTTCTTGTTTAGATGATTATATACCCATATATACACACATATACAGTCATCAAACCACAGCAGGTCCTCTTATTTCATATAGTTTTTAAGAAAATGGAGACTAAGAATTCCAAAATGACAATAAACCATTTAATTTTAGTTAATTTTATGACATATCTGGTTTTAGCATTTGTAGCTGCAATAAAACATATGTTACCTCCCTAATAAAACCTGAGTGATGCTGTATCTGTCACCTCTTTCTGCATTGGGAAGTAGTGCACAAGTTATTACCTCGAGAACAGTTGTTCCCGTCTCCTGTGCAGATCCATATCATTCTCAAATTTGCATTCTGATAGAGAAGCAACAAATGTTACTTAAATCCCATGAAGTGTGTTAATTATACCAAGCTCCGTGAAATTATGGGTGAGAGAGCCAAAAGGAATTCTACAGCTGCATCTTGGGTATCTTGAGCATATCTTGTCAGATTAATGTCTTTGTTACTTATATGATAACCTTAAAATTACTTTTTTCCCCTAAGTGGTATTCCCTAAAGCTCATTGATATGGAAAATCTCACATAAGGCTAAATAGCAAATACACTTTGTGTTATTTATACAAATAATGGTGATATCTTTAGAGAAACAAGTTGAAATTCACTTTCGAAACTGAATTGAACATGTTTTATCAGTTTTACTTCATTATAAATATTTTCTCTTGTTTTATTTGCATAGGGTCTGAAAGATAGAGAAGGAAATAGGAAATAATCTTATATCCTTTCCCTCTAATCATAAAAGGAAGAGACTTTGGAGCATGACTGTGTACATGCCCGTCTCTGGCCTCTACTGGAAGAATTGAGGATGGTCTCCTCATATATGCAAAGTGTGGAAATGTAGAAGTATTTCCCACCAAGGTTTTCTAGATTATATGTACCCCAAAAAGCACAACTATATGTGGGTAGGGAGCATTTAATGTGATTCTTCTTCCTCTTAGTTAAAAAAATTTAAGTGGAAAAAAAAACACATATGAAAGTGCAGCTTTTAACTGGTAGTATTTCCTCTTTCTTTTTGTTTAAATCATATCTGGCCCTGTATGGGAGTGTAAGATAGTTCTGGGCTCAGTTTCCAGAATTAGACAGCCTGCTTGGGTTTGAATCCCTGCTCAGTCACTTGCTGGCTGTGAGAACTTGGACAAATTAATTAACGTTTCTATGTCTCAGTCTCTTCTATTGTAATTAGAATGATAATAATAGTTACTTCATATGGTTGCTGTGAGAATTGGAAGCATTAATATACGTAATGCGCTTAGACCGGGCTTGGCACATAGCAACCACTGTTGAAATGTTATCATTGTTATTACAAGAATCTTGCAGCATCAGTGCTGTACAGAAGAAATGAAAATGTTCCTATTTATTATATCCCAAATATTCTCAGGTATTAAGTATACAGTTAAATCTCTGAGAGACTGTCATTGTCAGAGAGTGAGCTCAACAGAGAATTTCTTACTGAGAAAGGCATTCCTATGCAAAATATTAAATTTCATTTTCCCATTAGGGGCCATTCTCCACCCTCAGAAAGTAGCAACTCTGAGAAAGTTGCCCTGTGACTGGGAAAACCTCAACCCATTGGAAATCCATATCACATGTCAGACCCGTCAAAGAGACAAATCTAATCCTTTTGGCTGAAGAATAGCTTGCAGTAGCCTGTTGTCCTTAGTTTACTAATATTTGGAAGAATGGTTTGGTTTGGCAATCAATGTCCTAGAGCCACCCAAGACCTTGACATTATCGTTTTTCTTTGAAGCCATAAAGAGGATTACTGCAGAGGCAGATAGTCTGTAATTTTATACAATAACTTGAAGTTTTACTTGTCACTGAGTTTATCGTGCTGGAAGCACACCATCTCTGTTTTCTAAAGATCCCTGTTGAAATTTAATTACTTAGAGTCAGTTTTTTAAATCTCAGTTTTTATATATGCTTGCTAAACAAGATTTCATTTACAATAAAATGTGCTCTTTAAAATAAAAGGTTATAACAAAAAGTATATACTGCGCCGGTTAATACTTTACTATTTACCAAGTGCTTTTAAAAACAGCATTCATTTGATTTTAAAAATAAGTCTGCAAGATAACAAGAACAGTGTTTTTCAACCCTGTTTAATGGATGTGGATCTTATTTTACAAGGTGCCCTCACTTGTTTAAGTTCACAAAGCCAGTATGTGGGAGAACAAAGTCTTGAACCCAAATCACCTGCCACCAAATTCAGTATTAACTATATGAGATATTTGAGAGAGAGCACTTGAAGATAAACTGAAAATCGTCATTTCTTGATGGCTGTTCTCAAAATCTTAGTCCATTTTAGATATCACAGATATTAGAATTAGGTTATTTTAATTTTAAAAATGGATCCACATAATGCCAATAATTTAAAACCTATTAGTTTTAGAAGATCTCAAAACTGCAACAATATTTTAGAGAACAAAGTGAATTAAAACAACATAGTGATTGCATGATAGATTTCTTACTAATACTTTTCCAAGGACATTACATTTTCCTTAAAGAAGATCACTTAAAGTAAAAAAAGAGATACGTTCCTTTTTAAATCACGCTTATTCAGTTTCAATAGCATTTTGTCAGATTAAGAGCATAAAGAATATAATTTAAAGAATTTAAAATAACTCATTTTATAAGATATAAAAACACATTTATTTGTGATTATAAGAAGTACTATAAAATAAGTATTTAATGCTAAATATGCTAAAGATTTGCCCTTTTTATGAAAATGTAAAAGACTTACAACAGAGAGAGGAAAGAAAATACAGGTTATAATATGCTAGAATACTCTAAGTGTACCTAAACTAAGAAGAGAGAATATCATTTCCAGGAGAAATGGATGTAACTAGCTTTCTGTCAGAAAAAAACCTACACATTGCTCAGTTTCTGATTACTCTTCTCCTTTTGGTAATATAAACTAAAATGTCCATAGCAAGCTTCTAAACACAAATTTATCAATAAGTAACCATATTATTTCTCATAGTGTTTAAACCCACAAACACTTTTTATTCATTCATTCTCCCGTTATTTATTGAGAATCTCTTATATGGAGATGTTCTGCTGGTATTCAAGAAAAATAGATACACTAAGTAAAGTCATAGAACATGAACACACCAGGATAGACAGTGGCGCAGACAGATGAAGCATATAAAACTAAGTACATGTAAAGACATAGAGATAACAGCATAGTTGAAGGTACAAAGAACAAGAGTACTTAAAATCCTAGGGGAAGAGTTCAAACTTTACTGAAGACATTGTCATTAGAACAGAATGTGAAAGCCTGAATAAGAATAACAGAGGTCAAAGGAGAAGCAATGCTGACAGATGGGGACATTTCAAGCTAGCCTAAGCAAAAACATGGAAAAAGGAATAATTTCAAATTTTACCTTCATGCTGTTTGCAAAGAATTAAGACCAATATTGTCTAGCAGGAGAATGAGATGAATGGCATGTAATGACAATGTAGAACAGTGGAGGTAGATCATGAGGGATTTTATTATACAAATATATAATGGAGAGACAGAAGGAAAATAATTTTAATGAATATCAAAAATATAATATTATTTTGGATTTCAGGTGAGTACTTTGGTGGTTATTAACAAGGTGGACATGAAAGGAATAAAACTGACGGTAGATGGGAATGCAGGGTAAAAGCAGTTGAAATACAGTCATCTTGAATGGGACAGTGGCAGTACAGATAGTATGAGGAAACTGATTCAGGAAGTATTTAGCATTTTATACCAATGATAAATCGTTAAAATGTGAGAGAACAGTGCGAAACCGTGGATGAATTTTAGTTTTCTAGTCTGGGGAAAGTAGAGGTGTTCTTATTGACACCCACTTTAGAAAATCCACAAAATGAACCTAACACAGGGAATGATATGATGTGTATTGTTAAGGATTTGTGGTATCTCTGAGATAACCCTGAAGGACTGCAGTCAGCACCTCTATGTGTCAGTCCAAATTTTTTAAGATACCTTGAGAATGGAGTTTGGGACATAGTGTCATCAGCATCTACAACAGAAATTTTATAGGTATCTTCCTAGGAGGTCTGAATGAGAATCACCTACAGTGCTTATTAAACACGCAGAATTCAAGAACATCTCACCCAAAGATTCTGATACAGTAGTCTTGGAAGAGAGCTTGGTAGTTCTAAGTAACAGAGATGCCTCAGAAAGATAAGATAGAGTGAAATGAGACTGGGAATGAGAATACCACTGGTATGCACTAACATTTAAAGAAAAATAATAAATTAGAAAACAGAAAAGAAAATAATTCTAGGCTGGAGGTTCATAAAATAGATCATTTAGATTTTTAAGGGTGCGTGTGTCTCTGTGTGTATGTTTATGTACAGAAAATATATTTACACTTTGTTGATTGCTTATCCTAGATAGTCCAATGGACATACATATATGATGTAAAGATATACAAGACTATATAGTATAAAGGCATTTTATGTAATCTGTACAGACCTTTTGTAAGAGTGAAAAATTTCATTTTCATTAGCTTCTGCACTTAAAGATTAGATTTCCCCTTGGACAACAAAGTATTTTCTTTGCTAATAAAGTAATTTAAATTTATTTAATTTCTGAGTGAGTGGAATATTTTGAGGCACAAATGTGAAATGCCATTTCAAAGTGTGAGATTCTTAGATTCCTTTTTAAAAAATAATGTAAATAGGTAATGGGAATGTTCTTATTCTTAAATATTCTCATGGTTGACTCACATAAATTTTTCCCAATCTATAGTAAATTATAAAAATTTAAAGCTACATAGGTAAAGTAAATGTGGTTTGGGTTCAGTTTAGAAGGCAATGAGGTAATTGAGTGCAATATATATCATTTTTAACATTTGTGAGAAAGACATAAGGGAATGAGGAGTGAAGAAACACTTTATCTTCAATAGTAAATATTACCTTAAATAATAATATCGTTGCAAAATTACCATTTAAATGCACATCGTATGGCAATTAACTGACTGAAGTTTAACAAATATGCTACTCTGAGATAATAATAATGTATTGTTTTGAAAGTTATACATATTATTTATAATTTTTAAGCCATCACTGTTAATCCACTGAAAATATAATCATGTCTATTGAAACCCCTGCTACATTCCTTTCCCCTCACCTAATTAATTGTGACATTGAAATATTTACTACGCAGTCAAACACACGGATATGTGATCTATTAATACTTGAAAAATATACTTTTTTAAAAATTGTACAGTACTTGTCTTCTGACTGTGTATGTATATGTCTGTGTTTGTGTGTGTGTGTTTGTGTGTGTGTCTGTCAAACTGTGCTTCGCTCTTCCTAGAATTCATTGTATAGTACAAAAACTTTGTGTTAGAGCCCTAGATATTCCTTAACTTATGTTATTACAACTGTACTACTTTTTCTCCCTAAACTGAAGATGATAATAATATCCAGATTTGGGAATCTGTGCTGCCAACGATAAAGATATTATAGATTTATCTTATGCTAGATTCACATCCTCAGGGCTTTGCCAGAAGTTAGATTCTTTGCTTTCAACTGACCATACAGCCAACCACTTTGCTCTAAATTCCTGAGAGATTAGCACATGAGTACTTCAGTCAAGTACATGCTGAGTTCTGGATTGATTTCTGCAGCAAACTCCAAATATTTCTCATATTATTTAACATAATTCACTTTTACTCCTTTACTCTCTCCTCTTCTCAACTAAGTTCAGGTCAAGAGATAGATAGCAGAAAATACTGTGAATACTGTTTCTTAATGCTCATTCTTATTCCAAGTAACTTCCCAAAGCAGACAATTGCCATAAGGCAAAATCAAAGTGCAAAACCACATTTAAAAAACAACAAAAGAGCTAGGAGGAAAAAAATAATTTTGCCTTAAGTTTTTTCTCATATTACGCCTAACACAGATTCATCATTTTGTCTTATTTTTTCCCTTGGCACATTATCTGAAGTAACAGTGAGGTGAAAGGTGGTTGATTGTAGTATTAATCAAGTGAAATGATATAGGAAAGTATTTTATAAATTGCAAAATTGTAAAATAATATGAATCAAAACTATTTTGAATAGTGAATAAAAACAGCACTCTCGTTCAATTTGGAAGTATGCATATCTCTCTACCATTAAATAATAAATTAGCTTGATATGGACCACTCAGAAACCATAAGTAGTTACAGAGTTTGAAGATAGTATACAATTAGGAAAAATCAATACATTCAGTTTGATTTTCTCTGTCTTGCCTTTTCTAGCAGAACATCCTACTAATTAAGCCTGATTGCTAGGGGCAGGGATGGGGTTGTACCAGATTTTAAAGATAAAATTTCTTTGAGAGAAATAAATTACTTGTTTTCTCATATGACAAAGTAAATGGAAATGAAAAAGAGGTAAAATCTCATTTAAAAAAATGTACTGAGTAATATGACTATTCTGAATGATCTTAAACATTCTTTTCCAAATTAATTTCCGTAATAGAGAAAATCTATGACAATGTTCCACTCTCAATGTTCAAAGCTTTCCTGTAATGGTAAACTCTACACTAGTGACCTATCTCATATTTAAATGTTTTGATTCTTGCAGTTAATGGTGACATTATTGCCCATGCCTCATCAAGTGAATTGGTATTAGACTAGGTTCCATCAGTACTAACAAGAAAATTGATAGCAGATCTGTGAATGAAAAGATGACTAAGAGTCATACCGTCAAATCTCAGAACAAAGCTAAAATCACCAATACAGCATCAAAGAATATTCGAGAAACAGTTGAAATAAGAAAGACAAAGGCTATTGTCTGAGACAGATGTGTAACACCTGTCATGGAAACTCCCTCACGCCAGCATTTATCAATCAAAGCCTTTTAAAACATTCAAACACATCCTATAGTCTACAAAATGTGCCTGGATGAGGACACCCATTTTAAATATAAATTTAACGCCCTTGAATAAAGTTTTTTTCAAAGTATTGATTTTATTTAACTGATGTTTAAAAGTATCATTCTTTACAGACTTCGCTGAAAATTCCATTTATTTTTTAAAAAATAATTTCATTGGGCCCAGAGAGGGGACTCAGACCTGTAAATCCCAGCATTTTGGGAGACCGAGGCTAGCAGATCACTTAAGGTCAGGAGTTCAAGATCAGCCTGGCCAACATAGTGAAACCCTGTCTCTCCTAAAAATATGAAAAAAAAAAAAAAAAAAAAAAAGAAAAAGAAAAAGAAAAGCTGGGTGTGGTGGCCAGATCCTGTAGTCCCAGCTACTCTGGAGGCTGAGGCACAAGAATCATTTGAACTCGGGAGGCAGAGGTTGCGGTGAGCGGAGATGGCGTCACTGCACTCCAGCCTGGGAGACAGAGCGAAACACTGTCTCAAAAACAAAAAAAACAACAAAAATCAAATCAAGTCAAAATACTTTCATTCATATAGTTAAGTTGTAATATTTTTGTTTTCATAATAAACGTTCGAATTTCTGGTATGTAAATTAAGCTTTAATAACTAAACTCCAAAATATAACACTATATTTTCAAGAATAAGGGTTTTTTACTTAATCAGATATTAGATAGGAAATAAATATGGTTTTATCTTTCTGGTATCATTTATAGATGTTATCAACTCTATTTTTCATCCAGAGTCCTTAATTCCCCAAAGGAAAAAAGTACTTCATTTGAAAGAATTATGCAAAATAGATTTATTTATTTGCACACAATTCAGGTTGTGCTCTGGCAGTGTGATTAATTTATTCAAATATGATAATTCTGAAAATATTGTATTACAAAATATCTAACCATTCCCTTAAACTCTCTATGCATGTGGCCACATATTGTAATAAATTCATCCAAGCAATAATCCTGTTGGAGAAATATTTTGTAAAAACAACATTCAAAATAGCAAACTACTTGTAAAATTTGATCACGTACTACCTTATTTTTTCTTATTTTTTCTTTTTTCGCCTGTAAATTGTTGAATCATTCTGAAAAATCAAATTCTTACATTTTTATTTTTATCCTCAAAGTCAATTTTAGATCATAATTTTTAAATAAAGGCCATTTATGTTGACTTTATTGCTGGATATATACAATTTAGCTTCTGATGAATTCTTTCTAAAACTCAACAAATAATATATTCTCTGTTGGATCAAAATCTACAAGCTATATGTTCAACTTTTAGGTAAAATACACATTATTATTTGAGATTAATTTATCAACCTTCTTCTGTTTGGGAAGATTTAAGATTTAACTGAAACCCTTCCTCTAAAAGAGAAGTTTTGACCTGGCTGTTCCCCATGATTCAAACCAGAGACTTTTTTATCCTGAAATCTCAATTCTTCCATGGGAACAAATGAAGTTCCCTATATTCTGCTCAATTTAAGAACTCACTCTCAGCTCTGCCAATACTACATTAAATTTCTTGGTAGCCTTGCTGACTAGTTAAATTTGGTGTCCTTCATTTGACGTTTGGATTGGAACTGATGACAAATTATTCTGTATCTGAGATTAGCAGGGCCTCCTTCAGGGGAGATTTTTAAAAAGAGAGAAAGAAAGAAAATGAACTTCAGATTACCATCAATTTCTTTCTGAATAATGTGTCTTATTCCTATATTGTTTCTGTGTTTGAACAAATTTAATACCACATTTTCCATCTTTTGCAGTTATGGTAAAATAAGGCAATATACAATATAACGTGCTTGTTATTTAGTTGTCAATCAACATCCACACCTACAAAGATTATCATAGAGCAATATTTATTAAAATGCATATTTTCCCTATGCTATTCAGAGATCGTGATCTGCACTAATATTATAACCTGATATTTGTGAAAGATAATGATTTGTTTTATCATCTTTCTTCTAGAGTCACTGTAAGAGCTGCTCATTGCTGCAAGCTAAGGTCATATAGCACTCACAGTCTTATTATAATTGACAACTACATCTTGGTTTGAACTCCAATTCAATTTACACAGGTTTTCCTTTACACATTTTTCTCATATATTAGGTAAATAGAATGTTCACAAAGCCTTAAATCAGTCAAAGGGCAGATAGATGTTTTGTTGTACAAGCTCTCTCCAAATAGCTTGGAAAATAGCTCTGCCTCGGCAGTGAAAAGTCTGATTTCCCTTGGGCAAAAACTTTCCACCATGTTTCACTGAAGAAATGGTTATATGTTTAATATTCTATATAATTATCATCATTTGTCTGATACGTGTTGTAATAATTAGTATCAGACACTGCCCTCAGAATTGTGATACAAAAATAATTTCAGAGGTCCCGCTAAAGAGACTGGATGCTTATGTTTCAAAAAGGGCATGCAAATTTGCTTGCATCAATTTGCCTCTCAAATCAGTGAAATGATCATTGGTGCTCTCACCTGTAGACATATTGGTGGCCTCTGGCACCACTGACTCATCGTGCTGCTTGCCTGATTTTAGTGTTCTAAGTACACTGTCTCCCCATAAATTCTAATCTATAGCACCTCAACAGCCTCATCTCTACACTCCCTATTTCACTTTAGCTCCTTGTTAATATACATATTTCCCCTAAAATATTTGTTTTGTTGTTTGCATTATTCTTTTCTTTGAACAATATAAGTCCATTTTTTTGTTCAGTCACTTTTTGTTCATTAAAGACCAGTTGAATTTTCCACTGGAACTTTGTAGTAACAGATATAGCTGGGATGGCGTGAATCATCAGGCCTTTAATGAGGGGAGTTTGGTTTCTATGAAAATAAAAGAAGAACAAAAAAAAAATAATTGGAGCAAACTATAAACTCAGTTTGTGGGTCCAGAGAGCAGCCCATCAAGATTTCTAGGTCCTGGGCTTCGAGTATCTTCAGTTGGAGTGATGAAAGGCAGTGGCGATCACCCAGATTTTCCTGGTTTGCAGTTTAAATGTCATAAAGATTTTCCATACATAAGCTGCAGTGATGTATCTGAAGTTTGTATCAAATCATCCAGCTTCAGCTTCCCATACTTCAGAAAAGAGGCATTTTAATTTCAGTAATACCAAGCCAGAAGGGCAATAGAAAAACTGGAAATATTGGTTTGGAGAGTCATAGCCAGATACTGGAGAAAAACTAGAAGAATTCAGAATCCAGATTGCAGGTAGATTATAAAATACCCAAAACAAAAGTGGACAGGGCTAGAATCTAATATTTGGTGCACTCTAATTTTCTTCTGAAACATAATATTTCTGTCTGCAGTTACTGCCATTTCTACCAAAGAGAATCAAATTAAGACTAATTTGTTTGTAAAATAAGTTTAGTCTCAATGAACTTGAACTACTATTTATGTAAGTGCAGCAAGACTAGTGACTGTTTATATAGGCTCTTTTAAGTTTGCTTTACAGGAACTTTTGACAAGGAATCTTAGATTGGACTTGTAAAAAACCTCTTGGGGCCAGGAAGTCAAACCAAAGACTTGTCATTGGTCTATATTTGTAACACCTATAGATTTGGGTGAATTTGTTTCTTGTCAAGGTTCTCCAAATATCCTACGCTTCTTGGCTTGCGAGGAAGTGACATTCTTTACTCACCTCTGAAGCTGGGAAACCTCAGGCAAGTTTTTCCACGGGGGACATAATTGCACCCATAAAGTCAACCTTAGTTTTTCAAAGCTGTTTAGTCATATATGAAAATACTTCATTCCAGTCAAAACCTTGGTAATATAACCAGTGTTTCCAATTCTTTCTTGTTACAAGGAGAATGGATTCTTATTAAACTTGTGCAAATAACTACATTGACATAAAAATAAGAATACTTACAAAAGCTTTTGAATTATGAAAATATCAGGTAAAGAGCAAAAGTAAATGTTTCAATGTTTGCTCACAAACCATACTTTGCCAAATTGCTATGTTATAAATAGCTTAAAAGAAAAAAAGTTTCTTTCAATTAGGAAAACAAAACACTTAAAGAACCATCTATGTTTCAAACAAAAAGCCATTAAAAATTATGCGTATTTGTTCATTCAGCCACATTTAATCTATTTTTGTTTTGCTTGATCTTGGGGTAGCAGTTTTGGGAATCCATCAGTTACATTAGAATTCTGAAAATTCTTACTTATGCCTTATCAATGGCATGATCTTAAAGTTGTCAGAAACTTGTACTTATCAGAGTGCTTTCATGAATCTATTTGAAGAAGAAGCCATCTTGAAATTCATCTGATAGCAAGCACTTTTAGAGAAGAATTAAAGTAACAGAATAATTGTCTTTGGATGACAAAGCCTTGAATGGCATGGTTACAAATCTGATGAGAATTTAGTATAATAAAACAACTGACAAGGAAATGTAGTTATTTTTGTGATATTCAACATTTTATCACAATAATCAAATTATGACTGAAAGCATATCATATTTCTAAGAATTTTATACAATAACAATAGTTATGTGAAACACATAGTATATACAATAATAAAGCACATATACAGATTTAAGCCAAGGAAGGTTAAACATCTTTTCTCATTTGACAATGCTTCCCATACAATTTAACAAATAAAATAAGCCTAATTAGTTTAGTATCTTTCTTTTATAGGTCCTTTCAGACCTTACAGGAGCCCTCTGGACTGTCCCAAAGTTAGTCTGAGGTCAAAAAGAATTAATTTCAAATTTGACTTTGAGAAGTTTGTCAAAATGTGAAAAAGTTTAAAACACTTGATTAAATATTATCTTGGTTATCTATTTAATTAAAATGACTAAATGAAAATAAATATTTTCAATAAAATATTTTAAAATGGCAAAATATCTTAAAGGTAAATACAGAAGATTACATAGTTATGACTCAATTTTCCTAAGTAATCTAAAACCTAATGAAAGACAACAACAAACATAGAAATTATCCTGATAAAACACAAAAGCTCTATTTTCTAGGCCAATTACTTAAAAGGAAAAAAAAAAAACCCTTCACATTCTCAGATCAATACTCCACGAAAACTTTGTAATTTTAACAAAGACCGAATTTTACTTTTGCATTAATGTACAGTTGACCCTTGAACAAAACGTGGATTTTAGAGGCAGTGAGCCAATGCACAGCTGAAAATCTGTGGATAACTTTAACAATTAGTAGCCTACTGTTGAACAAAAGCCTCATTGATAGTCTAATCTGTCAATTAATACTTAGTTTGTATGTTATAGATATGACATACTTTATTATTACAATAAGGGAAGCTAGAGAAAACAAAATGTTACTAAGGAAATCTAATAAAAAGAGAATACATGCACACTACTATACTGTATTTATTAATAACATATGTGTATGTCATCAGTTTGTAGGATAAATTGTTTATCTAAAATGGTGGACAACCACAACTGCAGACCTCAGTCTATGGTACATATCAAGTAATTCAACTTTTTCTTGAAATCTCATGACTTTTCTCTGCTTCCTGGGGGCACTTTCAGCATCACTAATGGCACTTCAAGAATCTCTTGGGAAATAATATAGGTCCTATAATGTTATTCAGGGTTATCAGTATCGCACTTAGCATCATGAAAAATACACAAGAACTAGAAGAGATTACTTATACTGTGATATTCAATATACTGGAGAGTTGAACAGCTCATGCAGAGATAATTAATGTTACATGGCTTTTTAAGTGGATACTCACAACACTTGAGCTCATGGCACTAGCTACAGGAGGTGGCTATAAAATTATTACACCAGTACAGTATGTACTACAGTTAATTGTATGCAGTCATAATTTAATGCATCATTACATTTGTTTACTCTTTTCTCAAATGCAAATGGCACCATGTACAGTCTGTGTTTGTGTTAATAAATTTTGATTAATTTCAAGTTTTAATAATAGATGCATATATTTTATGGTAGCAAATAAAAAATAGACTACAATATACATATAATTTATGCTTTCATGACACATCAATTTCTTAACATTTTCAATGGTTTTAGGCTACATGGTTCATCTGTGAGTTTTTTCAAATTGTGGCAAATCTCACAAAAAATTTTCCAGTATATTTACTGGGAAAACTTCTTCGTATATATGGACTCATACAGTTTAAAACTATGTTATTAAAGGGTCAACTATACTATTAAAATTAATTTTAATAAAATCATATAAATAAATCCATCCAATTATAGCCAGCTTTGACCATACTAGGCAAGATTACTTTTCCATGGTTGGGTCCATCTATATCTATATCTATATCATCTATATCTATATCTATATCTATATATCTATATCTATATCATCTATATCTATATCTATATCATCTATATCTATGTATATAGATATAGATATATAGTTTTTTTGAGACAGGGTCTCACTCCATTGCCCAGGCTGGAGTGCAGTGGTGTGGTCACAGCTCACTGCAGTCTTGACATCCTGGGCTTGGGTGATCCTCCCACTTCAGCCTTCCAAGTATGTGGAACTACAGGTATGTGTCACCATGCCTGGCCAATTTTTTGTAGTTTTTGTAGAGACAGGATTTCACTGTGTTGCTCAGGCTGGTCGCAAACTCCTGAGCTCAAGAAATCCACCCACCTCAGTATCACAAAGTGCTGGGATTCCAGGTATGAGACACCGCACCCAGCTGGGTCTATATTTTAAATGAATACCTATTATTCAGTTTAACTTAACACAACTTTAAGGTTGCAAGCTATCTAAAAAATACAAGGTTTTTGAAATTATTTTTAAGTAGAACTTTTAAAATTGAATTGTTTCTGAAATGTTTACTTATAAAGTTTATTCCTTTTGCATTCATCTAATTTATTTTCAACAATTGTGTTTGAATTGTTTGTGAAAAATTCCATGAGAAATTAAACAAATCTAGCCACTGTTTTAAAGCATTTTCCCCATTAAAAAATCAGGTAATTATAAAAAAAAATCTAAAAAGCAAGGAAACTAAAAAGTTAAACATGGTTTTTTACTCTCTCTCTCTGTCTCTCTTACTTCCATGACTGACGTGCATTGAGCAATTGAGCAATTATTTTTACTGTGCCTTTTGTTCATAGGCGGAATTCATAGTTTTATGGTCATAAACATCAAGCAGAGACAACACAAAATTTTCTGACCAGAAAATCCAGGCAATAATGTATGTATGTATTATATTTAATGCTGCCAATTCAGGCAATGGTCATATTTTTATTTTACCAACAAGTTCAAAACTATATTTTATTTATCATAGATTATTCAGGTTCACACAAACTTAAAAACATCTTTTGAGACAGTTTTGTTTTCCATGAATTTTAGGAGTACTTAAATTATGTAAGTGTTCATTTATCTATTTTTTAAGAAACAGGAATTATTATATTTTTAAATAGAGATGGGGTCTCACTATAGTGCCAAGCTGGTCTGGAACTACTGGGCTCAAATGATCCTTCCACCTCAGCCTCTCAGAGTGTTCAGACTACAGGCATGAGTCACCACACCCAGCATGCTCATTTATCTTCAGGCCATTTGAATGGCACTCCTTTAAGGGGTTTCATAAATTTGTTTGGTATTACTACCAGAAGAAATTATCACATATACATAAGATAAAACCACACATATATACATATATATATATATATATACATAAACATGCAGACAGATGCAACCAGATCTTATGGCTATTTATTTTAAAATTTGTGTTGTGAGGCTGTAAAAGAGAGTAATACAAATTCATTGGCTAATCTATATTTTATATTTTTAAATTCAGATTATATTGCTGATGAAAATGGGACAAGATAAGGTTATCTACTAAATAAGGGCTAAAAGCTCTTTGTAAATATTTGTGGAGGAGACCTTTAGGATTTTTCATTTGCTCAGTTTCCAAACTGTTCCTATTTTTCTCTCTTTTTAGCCTTGGGTGATTGCTTTTGAGGGGCCACTATGTCACTCCAGAGCCCCCAGTATAGGTTAGGGATAATAAAGTTCAAGTGACTGAGAAGTTCATCTTGAAATGGGAAGGAAAAGGGTCTGGCAGGGGTGAACAGAGTTGAAAGAACATATAGTCAGCAGAGATTCAGGAAGATTGTGACAGAGAAATTCCCATAGGAGAAGCAGGATCCAATAAAAAGAATAGAGTTGTCTCACAGAGGTTCAAGAAGCAGAGATTTCCAGCCCAGGGAGTCAGGGAATAACCCCCACTTAGATCAGAAACCAGGTAGAACTTCCAGTACAGAAGGTGCCTTTATAAAAAAGCCCAGGACTCCAACCCAGCTTCAAGCAATTCACTTGTGGCTTAAGAATCAAAACATGTCCTTACCAATTTCAATGAAAATTGTTTGGAGTGGAGCAATAGTTTAGGAATCTGACTTACCAGTGGATTCCCTATCATTCAGTCAGGAGTGAAGACAAAGTCCTCAAAGCATGCACTTAGGATCTAGGTAAGAGTCCTGGAGATCCATGATGAATCTGATTCAGTCCAAGTCTGCACACCTTAACTGGTAAAGAAAAATGTTATTCAGTGATACTATTTTCTTTTCCAACTTTTATTTTTGAATTGCTTTAAAGCATAGTTAAAAAAAATGACGTTATTCAGGACCATCATGAAAAGTGCAGGAACCACTGCAATGGGGTTTTGCAATGTGGGAGATTTGGCTCAACTCCAAATACAGCATGGGCAAGTGTGGATTTATAGCCAAGGCGCAGTGTGGGGGTCAGTGGAAGGAAATTACAAACAAGAAACATCAAGTGTAAGGAGTATACTGGCTAAACTGACCTAACAAGATTCTTGCTGAAGACAGACCAGGGCGATCAGACATTACCTAAGGGATGATGAAGGATGAGGAACCTGGTAAGATATCAGTGATGATCAGATATGATGAATGAGGGGTTCTGGCTAAACTGACTTAGCAGGATTCTTTGCTACAACTGGATTTTACAAGTAAGTGCACAGGTGGACATAGAAGAAGATTCAGAAGTCTGGCTAAATTTGGCCAAGCAAAGAATCTTTTTCCATCTTAACTCTTGGCTTTGCATTTTTCCTTTATTCCCTTTATTACCTCTTTCTGTTTCAAATAATCTCTTGAGAAATAACAGTAAGAATAAGAGATATTTTTGAAATATAATAACCTAATCTTCCCTTTTAATTTAGCAAGAAGTGGTCATTGTTATAGATTGTAGGAATGGACAATATTTATTCCTGACTTAACAATGACTATATTGTTTTTTAATATAATATTAATTTATCTGTAAAATATGAATGTGCACATTTAATTTGTGTTTCTCTAGAGCATGCATAAAAGGTGGGCTTCAATAAAATTATTTCTCTGATTTGTTCTTAACATACTTTTCTTCTCACCCTCAAACGTTTCCCTTCAATGTCCCCACATCAGTTTATTATTTATTGAAATATCTAAGAGTGTTCGAGATACTTTAACCAAAAACTACCCTATGAGCTACCTAAAGGTAACTATCATTTTACTTTCTTAATTATTGTCTTGATTTTCTATCAATCATTTATTGTTTCTTCAGTTAGGCCTTCCCTGAAAACGCCTATTTAATTTCCCTATCCACTCATTCTCTAACCCACTCTTCTAATATTTAATTAATTTTATTTATAGTGATTACAGGTGTCATATCTAAAAATCACATTAATTCTTTATCTATTTCCCCTACTAATGTATAAACTTCATGATTCATCTTGTCCATCATGCTCCTGGTCTTACAAGTCAAATGGTAGGCACTAAATACATACTGGTTGAATGACTTTTAGCAATAAATAGATTGCTGCAGAGGTAATTTCCTTGATTATTTCATTTAAGTATTATCTCTGTCTCACCAATTTTAGCACATTAATTTTCATGTGTTCTACTGATACTTATTTAGCACTGCCTATGTGCCATGCTGTATTATAGGAATTAAAAGCATGGTGCCTTGCAATTGTAAGCATTGAGCAAATACTTGCTCAAAACTATTTCCAATGATTACATTAACAATTGACTTAACTTCAGAAACAAAATTTTCTGTGGGATAATTGTTGCACCCTGAAATTCATAGCATCCCTTATTTGTTCCTTATTTGCCCTCATTTCTTTATATTTTAATATAAAAATGAATGAATGGTGTATTAAAGACACTGCAATTCACCAAAGAAATAACATAAAAGTTACTTATTAAGTAAACTTTTAAAAAATCTTTGTATCTTACACCTGCAAAATCAAAATTGAATTGGTTACTGCTTATATTCTTTATATTAATTTCCTCATGTAAAATTACCATGAATGTAAAACTATAGATGAGAAATGATGTTCTTGTATTGTGATTTGTTTCTTAAATACTACTAAAAGAGAGCTTTTGTCTTCCAATTGTGTCTACTTTTTTAGATACTAGGAAAATGTGTTTGAATATAAATTATGCACCTATTTAAAGATAAATAGAGAATAGGTGCAATTATCTGGAAACATTAAGCCAAAAGTTTCCTTTTCATTAGTTCCCTGTATATTTTAGAAGACAGCAATGTGTTACATTTTGCATCTTTGCATTCTTACTGCAAATAAAATATAAAGGAAAATATGTTAATTGTGAATGATTGTCTTAATCTGATAACTCTTCGCTTATTCAATTACATAAAAAACATTGATTAAATACTTTTTGAAAGTCCAATTGCTTTTAAAATTCTTGGAAGTATATAAAATCATTAGAAGATACAGCAACTGGTTTGGAGTTCAGAACACAGCTGCATAAGTAAAAAATTTACAGGATCATGAAACTACTAGAGAATTCTAAATCCTTGTAGTAGAGATAGTTATAACATGAGCTAAGTGTTAGGATACTTTGTGGTGGGGGGCGTGACTCATAGTCAATGTCAATTATGACTTTTCTTTTTTAATTGGAATATCAAGTACATAGAGAAGTAAAAAAAAAAAAAAAAAAAAGGAAAAGTGGCTGAGGTAAAATTAACCTGCCTGTTGAAGCAGATGTTTTATTCACGTAAACAAGGAGATGAGAGAAGTGGTACATTCAACTGAAGATCCTGAATTATATAATGGTTTCTTTCAAATATGTTAACAAGGGAGAAAAGGGTCAATATAAAATTTTAAAATCAGATTATAAAACCAATTATGTTATCATGTTTTCAATGAAGAAAATAACCTGACTTTGTGGGACAATCTAAATGTCCTAGGGTAGACAGGTAGTAGTAAGAATGAAAAGAAAATAATATTTGGAGAGAATTCTCAAAAGAAGAACCAGTCGTATTTAGTAAATTACTTGTTAGAAAGCCTAAAAGGCACCAGCTCAACTCTCTAGAGATCGGTATTCTTGTTGTGTTATATATAGATTCTCTTTAGTGTACTATTACATTCTGTCATATCATGATAATATTTACACTGACTTAGATCCCTGAACTAAACATATTAGTTCACTGAATGGCAGAATGAGTGTAGCATAATGACATTTGCAACCGTGAAGAGATAAGAAAAAGGCTCTTAAAAAATATGGCTTTCACTTGCTGAATTAGGGTCATTTGCAGAGGAAACTAGAAATAATCTATTTGTAAACCAGTAAAATAAAAATATGGCACTGAAGAAGGATCAATGTCCAAGTTAATGAGTATTAATTGGATCTCTCAGGGGCTGGATATTGAAGAAGACAATAGTAAATTTGAGGAAAAAATAAATTTAATGACTATTAATGTACAAGAGGTAAATTAGTACAAACAAGGAAGAAATTGAAGTACAGAGAATGTTCAAGAAAAGAGAGGCTATATCATTACATAAGCAAAAAGAGGAAAAAACTGGAAGAAATTATAGTTTTTTTTAAATGTCAAATAGAAAAAAAAGGGTCTTTTAAACGACTTTTAAAAGACCATTACATTTGGACATATGAGATTATTAGCTATTCTTTTAAAAAGTCTGTTTTAGTGAAACAAAAGTAATAAACAGTAGATTAAAGGAATTGAAAAAAAATAGTGATTTACCATACACCAAAATCTACACTAAAATGACCAGAAAAAAAAATTTACTAAAGCAAAAGCATTAGAAAATTATAGATAAAGTAGAAATGGTAAAAAGAATAAAGGAATAGCAAGGGAGAGGCAATACTTAGAATCTTCAAAATGTGAGACATTGATGGGGGATACACTGAATGAACCTGTTACATGCCATATTTCAAGGGGAAGGTCTATAGTTAACAGTTACTCATGGGGTAGAAAGGTGGAATGAAATTCAGATGTATGTTTTCCACCAAGACAAAAAATTTGAAATCTTCATTGCTAGGGTTTGTTGCAGCAGATGTCTAGGTAATTAAATGGTTCCATGTGTATCACTTTACATTATCATATTTAATTGGCCAAAGCAAGCCACATAAATTTAAAGTGTAAAAACCACAATTCTGTTATGTATCTAAAAGTGAGGCGAACTGAAACTTGATGACCTATAGTAATGATTAGGACACCAACTGATAATAAATCAACAAACCACAATTGACAAGACAACATTTTTAAAACTATATACTATATGAACTTCACCTGCACTATTAATCTGAAAGTTTTCATGCAAAGTCATAAGTAACAAATTTAGGATTACCTTTAGTCCATAACCTTCCCTCCCAACCCTTCTGAGTCCTAAGGATTCAATGCTATAGTTCCACTTTTGTTGAAGTTTTCTTTTATATTTGTTTCTGGAGAAAAATCCATTCCCCTGAATTTCAACTTACTACTTTTTTCTTCTTCAATCCATTCTTTGGCAGATGCTGTTGTTTCCCCACACATCTCTTTTTCCTTTTCCTCTTCTGTGCACATTGGCTTCAAATCCAACTGCCAGCACAGGACTTCAGTGCCTGGAACCCACTTTGCCACCTTCATGCAAGCCAGAAGTGGAAGGAAATTAGCATACCCAAGGAGAAGTCTTCTTCTATAAATAACCTAGCTGTGTGATCTTTAAATATATTAGCTTCCTTTTCTCCCAGTTGAGATAACAATGGTGTGAATGTTTTACACATGGAGAGCCCCACAATTTCCCAGCAGGATCAAGATCCAGTTTTCTACTGGAAACTGGATATGGCAACTTAAGTAATAATTTTCAGATAACAACTCCTTCATTGCTGCATTTCATCCCTATTTCAGTTTCTCCTCACCTATCAGTATTTCCTACAATCGTCTTCCAAATTAGCTACTTGAATTTCCTCAGCATCTGTTTCTAGAAGCAACCTAAACTAAGATAAAATCTTTCAAGTTACTGTTCTCCATACAAGTTTTTATTCCTTTGTTCTCTAACTCTGTGTATACTACTGTCATCCATGAAGTTAGCAAGATGGAAACCTACCAGGTATCAAGTGTTTCTCCGTCTCTCACATTTAAATCTCATAAATCCATGCCTATCATCTGTGACACCTGCCACATCATTATGTTACGTCAAGAATCAACTTTGGCTTAGACTGCTAAAACAACATTCACCTCCTCTACAATTGTGCCCCCTTCATATTTATTATCCACACAACAGATTAAATACCCCCTTAAACTATCAACACTAAACATGTCACCAAAATATTATTATTATTATTATTATTATTATTATTATATGAGACAGAGTCTTACTCTGTCACCCAGGTTGGAGTGCAGTAGTGTGATCTTGGCTCACTGCAACCTCCACTTCCCAGGTTCAAGTGATTCTCCTGCCTTGGCCTCCGGAGTAGCTGGGACTACAGGTCCCCGCCACCACCCCCGGCTAATTTTTTTGTATTTTTAGTAGAGATGGGGTTTCACCATGTTAGCCAGGATGGTCTCGATCTCCTGACCTCGTGGTCCACCCCCTTCAGCTCCCAAAGTGCTGGAATTACAGGCATGAGCCACCGCGCCTGGCCACCACCAAAATATTATTGATTTTTAAAATTTATCTTAGAAAAAATTAACTCATAAATGTGTCTTTCGTGTGTTTTTATGTCCTGGCTCCTATGTACCACTCTAACCTCACTTTTTTCCCATTCATTTTGTAGAGTATGTTTTCCAATGTTACTGAAATAACCAACGCTAAGTAATCCTTGGAAGGGGTAATTTAAGTTGGTGGAGGAAGGCATTTTTGTAAGTGTAAAATCCAATGACAATAGATCAATAAAGGATTTAGAAGAATGGGAAATAACTTTATTGGGAAGAAAACAAAAATCATTTAAAGCTATACGCAGGAATAGATGCATATTTGTAAATGTGCATACATGTATCATGATATGCATTTATAAAATTTAATCATATATTTATTATATAAATTACCTGAAGAATAATCTTCAATATATGTTGACTACATAGACAGAAAAAAATTGACTTAAAAAAAAATAAAAGCAGGAACATATTGTTTTGCCCCTACATGAAGAGAAATTGAGATGATTTTGCTGTTCTTAGTATACAAACTAAATTCTCCAAGAAGTGATCCCATAGACAGTCTTAGAATACTTCACAGGAAATATAGTAAATGTTCTATCATGTTTTTTGTTTTGTGCATTATTATTTGACATCAATATATTGCCAATAATTACATACACTTTGTAAGATCAGGACATGTGTGTCCATGACTTTACAGTTCCTGTGTGTGTCTAGGAATAACTTGAAACATAATGTGGTTTTACAGGAAAATTCTTCTCTAACCTGGGAAGAATGGTGCACATTGAGATAAGATACACACAGTACTATTAAATTTGTCTTTTTCTTCATAGAAAAGGACATGGTCTTTCATATGTACTATACATTTTATTTGCCAACAGTTCCTATTAAAAAATAAAATACAATAAAAAGATCTCTCTCTGTTTAATGCTACCTCTGGCAAATAGTTTTTCAGGAAGATTTAAAAAAGGAGGACAATTAAGAAATTTTTCACTGTGGGAGGCCGAGGCGGGCGGATCACGAGGTCAGGAGATCGAGACCACGGTGAAACCTCGTCTCTACTAAAAATACAAAAAAATTAGCCGGGCGTGGTAGTGGGCGCCTGTAGTCCCAGCTACTCGGAGAGGCTGAGGCAGGAGAATGGCGTGAACCCGGGAGGCGGAGCTTGCAGGGAGGCGGAGCTTGCAGTGAGCCGAGATTGCATCACTGCACTCCAGCCTGGGCGACAGAGCGAGACTCCGCATCAAAAAAAAAAAAAGAAATTTTTGTGGAGAGAAAAAATGTCCTGTCATGAGTAAGCATTTGTAGACAATCTCTTCTGAGAGTTGCCATGTCCTGTCCCACCTCCCATAGTTACCATTAAAATTAACATTTATGGCCGGGCGCGGTGGCTCACGTCTGTAATCCCAGTACTTTGGGAGGCCGAGGCAGGTGGATCACGAGGTCAGGAAATCGAGACCATCCTGGCTAACACAGTGAAACCCCGTCTCTATTAAAAATACAAAAAATTACCCGGGCGTGGTGGCGGTTCGCGTGTAGTCCCAGCTACTCAGGAGACTGAGGCAGGACAATGGCTTGAACCCGGGTGGCGTAGATTGCAGTGAGCCCAGATCGCGACATGGCACTCCAGCCTGGGTGACAGAGCGATACTCCGTCTCCAAAAAATAAAAAATAAAAATAAATTTAAAAAAATAATAAATAAATAAATAAAATTAACATTTATTTATCAATGATTTACCAAATCTGGGGTAAGGATTGTGTAGGAAAACGCCAAGAGGATTAGTAAAATAATTAATTTCAAAAAGATAACTTCACTAAGGGACATAGAAGCAAGGGGAACTGTTAAGTCAGTTCCTTAGTATTATATGAATAAAAAAAGAGTTTAGAGCTTTTTTCTTTTTTTCACTTTTATTGGGTTGGAATTTCATATATATTTACCTTTATGACACAGCTAATTATTTTAAACCAGCAAACATGATGGGGATTAAAATGGTTTAAATGATAAATTTAGATATTAAATAAATGAATCAAATAAAAATTTAAGTATTTTTTATTAAATTTAGTCAAAGGAACATCAGAGTCTAATACCGATGGTATAGATGAGATTCTGACATTCCCATCAATGGAAATCACTAATATTATTAAGTAAAATAAGTCTTGAATAAAATGTTTCCTTTCAGTCTCACACTGAGCCATTTATTCTACATGTTTCAATTTTTTCATATCTTCCATTTTTGCTCTTTATTCCTTCTCCTGGATAAAATTTCCAATTTTTACCTCATGATTATTGATCTAAATATAATTACCAAAAATGAATTATTACTCAAAGATCTTAGGGGAAAAAATCACATGAGAGAAAATACAATAGAAACTGAGTAATAATTTTTTTCTCATTCATCTTTATTATTGAACATAAAATAAACATTTGGATGATTATTTTTGCTTTTATTTCCTTAAGGATTTCCTTAAGGAAATAAGCCATGAAGTAAAATGTGAAATAAGCCATTAAGTCAAACAGTACAATTGATTCCACAAATGTATGCTATAAATTGTGTTACATGTAAATCCTACCACTGACTTAAGTGAGGAAGGCGTGGAAAAAATAAACCATTTTAAAAGAACTACAATTACTCCTAGTACAGACTTGTAAGTAAGGAGCAAAATTATTACCTTTGTTACTGTATTTAGAAAGACACCAAGTGTATAATAGTTAATGAAAACTGTTGCAGACATGGGTAAGAAGTAGTAAGTTGTTAAATCTTCCTCTTTCATTTATTTCTATTTTGCTCTTTTCCTTATTATTCTTTAAGAATTTTCCTTTCAGATTTCAGGATCCATATTGTTTTCATTTACCTAAAATACAATTCTTTGCTTTTTGATGGGTTGAATGAGATAACGAATACTTTGCAATTCGCACATCTTTCAATGATGGTCCCTGAAGACAAAGTTAGAAGTAAAGAAATGTTACATTTGACTCTGGCAAGAACTCTGAGTAAAAAGCTGTGTCTGGCCAATACGGAGCCTATTAATTTTGATCCTGGCCTGATGATTGTTGCTTCTGCTTCCTCCCCAGAGCTAAATTACTTTGAAACAGCACAAAAACTACTCAGAAGTCTTAGAAACCATACAAAATGTTTTCTTTCTAACAGTCCAGTTATCACTGAGTTGCACACAGTGAAGAGATGAGAATTTGGTTTTATAGTATATATTTCTTTCCATAGGCACCCCTTAAAGTGCTCTGTAATGTGGATAAATTTCAGTCTGAGTAATTCTAAAGCTGTTAGGTGAGTGCTCTATGAGAGTGTGCCTTTGGATATTAGAGACCATTTTGTTGATAGGAAGAATGTTGGCTGGGACACCAAGCTCATTTGTTACTCTTTTCTGGGAAGATGCTTGGTATTGTTTTTTGTTTGTTTGTTTGTTTTTTCATTTTAACTGGAAAAGTCACAAGCTCAGTTTTTTTCAATGAGTAATATCTATTAAGTGCCTGCAATGGGCACATAGGACATACAAATATGATTTTTAAATGATTCCTGTACTCTAGGTATTTACCATCTAGTGAGTCTGGCTGCCACTTAAGCATATAGTTACTGTCAGCTGTGAAAGTTGGAGATTGCCCTAACCTGATGGGAAAATAGAGGTGCAGAACTGAATTGGTGCAGTGCTATTGAAAACGCTACAGAGGAAATATGACACTTGAATTTGAGTTTGAAATAGGTGTTTATCAAATGTGTTCATCAGATTTACCAAATTTAAAGAAATATATCAAGAAAATACAAAGGACTCACAATTTAAAAGATACATAAATTGTGGCACATGTGAGAAAATTGCCACTACTTCAGTGTGGCTATGTTTTAGGATGGGAAGATAAAGGGAAGAAAATGAGAATAATTTAGTCTATGCTAGGTAGAACCCTTTCAATTTATTAAAAAATAATTAAGAAAAATGGAAAGATTTGAAGCAGAAAAGCAAGAACTGAATCTGGCATTTTTAAGTAAAAATTCTGGCAGCAATATGGTGAATGGATTGAGAAGAAATAATAAAATCACAGAAACCTGTAAGACGGTTATGTTGCAATTATTCATGAGAAATACAAAGGATCTGCTAAGGGGGTTAGGGATGCTGAAGGGAGAGAAGACTTTTGCAGGATATGTTTTAGTAAGGGAATATAGATAATATTTAATAAGGGAATATAGATAATTGAGTAACTTACAATTTTGGAACTGATACATTTGGATAATTATTTTTGCTTCAGCCAATGAATAGCTGATAATACACTTAAGATGGGAAAGATAAAACTAGGAATAGATTTGGCAAAAGAAAAGGATATAATTGCTCACTTTGAATTTGAAATTACCTGTAGGGCATTTATGTAGCAATTTATTCTCTCTTATTTACAATCTGCCTAAATTCACATACTGGAGATAGGAGGAATATCAAGCCCATGAATAAAATTTTAGCTGTTCTAAGTATAGAGTATTGAATGGTTCAAGAGATGATAAAAGCCCCCTTCAATAAGGAAAGAATATAAAATGACCAAGAACAGAATTATGAAGGATGTGAAACATTTAGGATTTGGCAGAAGAAAAGAGAGAGCGTATTGATTACTGATCTGACAAAGAAGAGAACCAGGGGACAGTATTCCAGACACCAAGAAAAGGGGGATATTCTATGAAATATTAACTTACACCTTTCCTCTATGTCCTTAGCCTTAGCCCTCTTTTGAGAATACATTCTTTTTTAAATATTTCCCTTTTTTAACTTTTACTTTAGGTTCAGGTTTACATGTGCAGGCTTGTTATATAGGTAAATTGTGTGTCATGGGGCTTGGTGTACAGATTATTTTGCCACCCAGATAATAAGCATAATACCTGATAGGTAGTTTACTTTCAAGGTGTCAGCCAAACATCCAAGCTTTACTCTCTAATTATGTCTTCTTCAAATTTTTCACCTCTGAAATTGACATATTGGGGGAAAATGTTATCTTGTATCTTGCATTACTTATGCAACATAAATATTAAAAATCATTTCAAATTTGCAAATAGAACCCTGTATATGACTTCAACTTTTAAAGGCCAGTGTATAATAGGCTTCAAAAGTCAAAAGATAAATTCATTTACTTCGTATCAGTGACCTGGGGTAGCAGAAAAGAATAGCAGATGTCTACAAATGTTCCACATTCTGGCTTGGCACTCCTTTCACAACCACCTGCTCTATCTGGATGTGCCAATTGCCCACTCTTCATGTAGGAGGAGAATAGGATGTAATGTGTACTGCTGATAACTTCTAAGATTCATATAGAATGTGTCACAGAATATATTTGTATGTATTTATGGCCCATTTTATAGAATAATGTAAAATTAAAATAATTCAGCGCAACTTTATCACGACTGACGTGTTTATCTCAAGACAGCCATTTTAAATGTGAAAAACCATAGAAACAGCCTTTCAGAATAGGCTAAAAAAAAAAGCAATGATGTTTTTATATCCACAACACATTTGTCCCAGAGAGAATCTAGTCATTATTTCATCATTCAGTTTTATTTACTTGTAGTTTATTTTCTTGAGACATACATTGGCTTAATTTGAACAGATGGATTAATGTTTTAGATAAGGCATTTAGCCACAAGCTATTTTGTATTTAGGTTCTTTTTAGAGCTATTCACCATATCATACCATCAATCCATATACGGAATTGCCCATTCAAATCAATGATGCATTCTGAATAAAAATACATGGCAAGATGCAGAAATTACAAACACTGACATAGGCTTTATAAACTAAAATATCTCCCATTTTGTCTAACTTACACACTTGGGAGGATTGTCTATGTTTTTTGTTATATTAAACAGAAGCAGACTGAAGCTGACTGAAGATGCGTCACCATAGCTATTTAATATATCTTTAGCTAATATTTCTCCCTTTTCCAAATGGGAAATGACAGTAAAGTGTGCATTAGTGGATATTTTTCTAACTATTCTCTATTATTTGAATTGATTTTTGTAAGGGGACTCAGAGTTTAGCAATTATTATGAAAAAATATTGTCTAGCTTAACATGCTTTAAAATCACAGAGAATTTCAAGAGTACACAAAACAGAACAAAACTATGAATGAAACCAAGTTACACAAACTATTACTAAATAATGTAGTGGTCATATAATGAGCATAATTCTCACATTTACTAAATGATGTTAAATTGTAGAAACACTTGAGATGTAACAAGTGAAGGCAGTTATCGGCCTCCACCATAACTGTAAGAGTAAAGCAACAATTTCTTTTTACCTCTCTCTCTTTCCTCTGTCCCAATCTGTTCTACTTCAATAACACTGAAACCTCATTTATCCAGGTCATTATTTTTGACATTAAGGCTGAAATAATTGTCAAGCAAAAATGCATACAATCAAATACAATTATTCTTTTTATCTTTTCTAAAATATGTATAAAACACATATTATAAATAACACTGCAGATGGGACAATGATAAGACATTCATGACACCTTTTCATGACATTCATATCAGATCTACAGAGCACCTACTTTTTTGAAAAAAATGTTTATATGTGGCTTATATATATGGAATCATAAATAATGCACTAAAAGTGTATTAAACATTTGTATTACAATATAAATATAATTTCATGTGGCCTTTTCTTGTTGCCAAGAAAAATATTAATATTTCCCCACCAAAAGGCAAATCTGTTGGTGAATTAATCTGATTAAATAACCATATTTAAAGAACATAAATTTGTATTCCAAAAAAAGAGATTGCATATACAACAATCTTTCATAAACATTATTTTTGTCAATCAGATTTTTTTATAGAACTGCATGCTTGACGATTTGAAATTGTGCTTTCAAGAATGTTCTTACTTATAATTTATATTGTTGTTTGAAGGTAAACCCATATGCTTAACACAAAAAATAATCAAGTGGTAAAAATCATAATGAAAATTGAAAAGTTTGAAGGTAAACCCATATGCTTAACACAAAAAATAATCATGTGGTAAAAATCATAATGAAAATTGAAAAGTTTAACTTGAAGTCTCAAGTTTTTAAAAAACTCTGGGGAAGTTTATAAGAACAAGAGAATGCAAACCCCAAATTTCCTATAGGAAGCAGTTTTGAATCTACTACATATGTGAATACATTTCCCATGGTGTCTTTAAAATGTTACACTAAAAATCAAAATGACTTAGACCCAGTTAATTTTCTAAGCAATTGTCTACAAGAGCTGCAAAGAAGCATTATAGTGCTCCCTTTGAGCTCCTATTTATATGCAAAATAATTTCTTTTTCAAGCCAATGAAATGAAGTAATGTCAAAACATACCCATAGATAACTACATTGATTCATAAGCTATGTGTAGTTATCTGAACTAAAGGAATACAATTTAAAAACTGATTACCAAATATAATTTGACTTTATACATTGATCTTTCTGACAAGAGTTGTTTTTAGTATTAATTATCAACTGAGTTCAATGATATTTCTTAAATTTAAAAATGATTTTCACAGTATAACTTTGGAAAAACTCTGAATATTCAGCATAAATAATAATAAATGTATATACTTATTGATATATCTGTATGGAAGAATAACATTTATTAAAACAACGTTATTCAATTATTTTGTTCTCAAACTTGTAATTATACATCATCAATTGAAATGCTGGTTATATAAATTTTATTAGCTACATACTGTATTAGCCTAAAAAGTTATATTGGAAAGTAAAACATGGTCTCACTGTCTGTTGGCATATATTAACTGTGGTAACACTGTGGGTGAGAAGGATCAACTTTCTTAGTTTTTCTGTATTCTTATCAAAAAATAATTAACACCAAGTAATTTTATACTCAAA
The DNA here is from genome assembly GCF_028878055.3 of Symphalangus syndactylus. Taxonomy (NCBI): domain Eukaryota; kingdom Metazoa; phylum Chordata; class Mammalia; order Primates; family Hylobatidae; genus Symphalangus; species Symphalangus syndactylus. The sequence goes on from NC_072437.2 coordinate 63,300,496, forward strand.
CAGATTTTTAGAATCAGTTTCTAAACAATATCTCTTCTCTTAACATATCTCTGAAAAATCTATTAAATGCCCATTGAATCTTCTACATAATAAAGGATTTGAGCAATAGATTTATCAAAAAACTACAAAAGTATATTGGGCGAAGGTTTGTTATTAAGTATGGTAGATTAAACAAACACACTTACCTCCCTTCCCTTACTGAAACTGTCCTAACATTATTAAATGTATTTACATTAGTAAACTATAAATTAGTAAATGTAATGTAAACTATAAATTAGTAAATGTACTTTTTAAAAATACCATATAAATATCATCCAGAGATTGAGAATGGAAGAGGGGACAGCAACAACAAAATAATGTAAACCACAAAATCCTTAACATGCCATACAAAAAAAAAAAAAAAAAAGTCAAAACAGCATAACTTTCACCTTAGAATGTCCTCCACCAATAAAAATGCTCTGTAATGAACCATACCATTTCCTCTGAAAGGAGAAGTATGGAAATAAATCAAGATAATTGAATTAGAGTATTTTTAAGAATCCCTGAATTATTTCTCCTTTCAGCATGTTAGCTGACCCCTCTCCTCCCAGGCAAAAGATTTTTATCCCCTGGAGAGGATTAAAATAATAATAAATGCAAGAGAGATAAGAGGAAACAAGAGCGACTGGAGAGGAGAGAGTGGAGTAGTTTATATAATCAAAGGATTGGACAATGCTCTCGTACCAGATGTTGTGACTCAGGTATTCTTTTTCTGCTCATCTCCAGTGTGCTAGTGGCATACCTAGCAGTCAGTTGTCTGGAAGAGGCTTCCCTGGGGTATCAGAAAAGATAAGAAGCTTGTACATACTAACATATAGGATGTTCCCAAGAAAAGACTCTGACTAAGTTGCCAAAAAAGTAAGATCACAGTGACAGGTCTGCCATATCAGATTTCTACTTTCCACTTTTATGTAGGAATAGATAGCAAAGAATTGCCAGATATATGTGTAAAACATATGATAGGAAAGAAAGAAAACCAAACAATTATCTTAAAAAAGCGATTTGGAGGATTCTGATATTATGTCAGTGGAAAAACATATTTTTTAAAAATAGATTTTATTATTTACCTAAAAGAGACACAAGAAGATATTGCACCAATAAGAATGGGATGCCACAGAAAAAAAAACTTGGAATTTACCCATATCTTCCAAGATTTGTTTTCTGTGGCATCCCTAGAATGGATAAATTCCTGGACACATACACCTTCCCAAGACTAAACGAGGAAGAAGTCGAATCCCTGAATAGACCAATAACAAGTTCTGAAATTCAGACAGTAACTAATAGCCTACCAACCAAAAAAAGCTGAAGATCAGACAAATTCACAGCTGAATTCTGCTAGAGGTGTAAAGAGGAGCTGATACCATTCCTTCTGAAAGTATTCCAAACAACAGAAAAAGAGGGAATCCTCCCTAACTCATTTTATGACGCCAGCATCATCCTGATACGAAAGCCTGGCAGAGACATAACAAGAAAAGAAAATTTCAGGCCAATATCCGTGATGAACATTGATGCGAAAATCCTCAATAAAATACCGGCAAACTGAAACCAGCAGCACATCAAAGAGCTTATCCACCACGGTCAAGTCGGCTTCATCCCTGGGATGCAAGGCTGGTTCAACATACACGAATCAATAAGTGTAATCCATTGCATAAACAGAACCAATGACAAAAACCGCATGATTATCTCAATAGATGCAGAAAAGGCCTTCAATAAAATTCCACACCCTTTCATGCTAAAAACTCTCAATAAACTATGTATTGATGGAACGTATCTCAAAATAATAAGAGGTATTTTTGACAAACCCACAGCCCATATCATACTAAATCGGAAAAAGCTGGAAGCATTCCCTTTGAAAACCTGCACAAGACAAGGATGCTGTCTCTCACCACTCCTATTCAACATAGTACTGGAAGTTCTGGCCAGGGCAATCAGGCAAGAGAAAGAAATAAAGAGTATTCAAATAGGAAAAGAGGAAGTCAAATTGTCTCTGTAGGCAGATGACATGATTGTATATTTAGAAAACCTCATCGTCTCAGCCCCAAATCTCATTAAGCTGATAAACAACTTCAGCAAAGTCTCAGGATACAAAATCAATGTGCAAAAATCACAAGCATTCCTATACACCAATAATAGACAAACAGAGAGCCAAATCATGAGTGAAATCCCATTCACAATTGCTACGAAGAGAATAAAATACCTAGGAATACATCTTACAAGGGATGTGAAGGACCTCTTCAAGGAGAACTAAAAACCACTGCTCAAGGAACAAGAGAGGGCAAAAACAAATGAGAAAATATTCTATGCTCATGGATAGGAAGAGTGAAATGGCCATATCTGAAATATAGCTGCAATATTGTGAAAATGGCCATACTGCCCAAAATAATTTACAGATTCAATGCTATCCCAATCAAGCTATCATAAACTTTCTTCATAGAATTAGAAAAAAAATTTAAATTTCATATGGAACCCCAAAAAAGCCCATATAGCCAAGACAATCCTAAGCAAAAAGAACAAAGCTGGAGGCATCACACTACATGACTTCAAACTATACTACAAGGCAACCATAACCAAAACAGCATGGTACTGGTACCAAAACAGAGATATAGACCAATGGAACAGGCCTTAGAAATAATGCCACACATCTACGACCATCTGATCTTTGACAAACCTGACAAAAACAAGCAATGGGGAAAGGATTTCCTATTTAATAAATGGTGTTGGGAAAACTGGCTAGCCATATGCAGAAAACTGTAATTGGACCCCTTACATATACCTTATACAAGAATTAACTCAAGATGGATTAAAGACTTAAACATAAGACCTAAAACCATGAAAACCCTAGAAGAAAACCTGGGCAATACCATTCAGGACAGAGGCATGGACAAAGACTTCATGCCTAAAATACCAAAAGCAATGGCAACAACAGCCAAAATTGACATATGGGGTCTAGTTAAACTAAAGAGCTTCTGCACAGCAAAAGAAACTATAATCAGAGTGAACAGGTAACCTACAAAATGGGAGAACATTTTTGCAGTCTATCCATTTGACAAAGGGCTAATATCTAGAATCTACAAGGAATTTGAACAAATTTACAAGAAAAAAAATAACCCCATCAAAATTGGGCAAATGATATGAACAGACACTTATCAAAAGAAGACATTTATGCAGCCAACAAATACATGAAAAAAAGCTCATCATCACTTGTCATTACAGAAATGCAAATCAAAACCACAATGAGATACCATCTCATGCCAGTGAGAATGGCGATCATTGAAACTTCAGGAAACAACAGAAACTGGAGAGGATGTGGAGAAATAAGTATGCTTTTACACTGTTGGTGGGAGTTTAAATTAGTTCAACCATTGTGGAAGACAGTGTGGTGATTCCTCAAGGATCTAGAACCAGAAATACCATTTGACCCAGCAATCCCATTACTGGGTATATACCCAAAGAATTATAAATCATTGTACTATAAAGACACATGCACACGTATGCTTATTGCAGCACTGTTCACAATGGCAAAGACTTGGAACCAACTCAAATGCCCATCAATGAAAGACTGGATAAAGAAAATGTGGCACATATACACCACGGAATACTATGCAGCCACAAAAAAGGATAAGTTCATGTCCTTTGCAGGGACATGGATGGAGCTGGAAATCATCATCAGCAAACTAATACAGGAACAGAAAACCAAACATCGCACGTTCTCACTCATAAGTGGGAGTTGAACAATGAGAATACATGGACACAGGGAGCAAAACATCACACATCAGGGCCTGTTGGGGGCTGGGGGGCTGCTGGGGGTAGCACTAGAAGAAAAAGCTAATGTAGGTGATGGGTTGATGGGTGCAGCAAACCACCACGGCACGTGTGTACCTAAGTAACAAACCTGTATATTCTGCACGTGTATCCCAGAACTTAAAGTATAATTTTAAAAAATACTAATGCAGGAAATTAAAAGAAAAAAAAAACTTGGTGATCATAAAAAGAGCTCTCTTTTAAAACTGGAAACGAAATTGGAAATTAGATAAAGTACATGGAAGTGATAAAAGAGAATGCTGAGAAAGTATCTGGGAATATAAAAAAAAAAACAAATGGATAATGAGAATGAAAAGACAGTTTTAGGACCAGTCCAGAGGAATACTATGTAAATAATATTTTTAGGAAGAGAGAAGAAAGAAAATGGAAGAGATGAAATATGTGTATATATATATGTGCATATGTGTGTGTGTCTGTGTGTGTGTGTGTATATATATATATATTAGAAGTATCTGTTTGAAAATAGTAGCTGAACAAAGCTGACAAATGTAGATTTTGAAATCCAGTGGAGAAAATAATCTACAACCTACCTGGTAATGCAGGAGAATAATGCCAATAGGGAAATTTTTAAATTTCACTAACCATAGCAACAGAAAAGGTACTACCGCATGCTTTTATTAGAGAATGCATTCTGAAATGTTACACCATACCGTGTGACTCAGACAGCAGTTGAGAAATTTTCAGATTGGATTTGGACTAAATATACTCTGTATATTTGAGATAATCATCTAAAGGGCCCATTGTCAGTGCATTCAGAATCATAAGCTCTACTTCCTGTCAATTTTGCTGCATTCTAAAGACACTTTACAATCTTTATTGCAATATACTGTGAACAATCCTTCAATCCTGCAGCAACTCAGTTAGTGTTATCAACAAAGATGTGAAATGCTCTATAAAGGTAAACCAGATAAAGTGGATCAATATGGACACTGGCAATATAAATCTTCTGGCATATGAGAAATGCCATGATGATGCAGGCTCAGTGGCTGATATTGTGCTACTGAAAGGCTCTCTATAAAAGCTACAAAAAAGCAAAACAATCAATCTGATAAAAAAAATAAAATCCCTGCAGATATTTCAGAATTGAATAGAAACATTGCTGTCTGAGAGCCTCCCATGATGACCCTTTAACATTCATATGCAGGATATAGAATGTCTGAGCCTGTTCTCTCCAATTTTCCCAACTACTGTCTGAAATTTTACCTCTTCAGCTGTGACATAGTTACACACAGAACGACTGGACTGTGTTAAGTCTATATAACATTCTCAGGCTATCCTCAGCACTTATGGTTTTCTTACCACTCCATCCCACAGAGCCTCTACTATCGTCATGTCATCTTTCATCAAAAACTTCAACTCTGAATTTTTCAGGCCTATCATGTAAAGAGCTTAGAAGTTGCTACTCTAAATAAAAACTCAACAGCCTGAGAAATCAGCAACTCTTCTGAGAGCTGTCAGAGAAGTGAGAACACAGTGCAAACTGCTGTGCCCCAAATTGGAGAGACAGACATACAGATCCAGAGAATCGTAACTTGCTGGAGCAGAAACCCAGGAAGAAACTTCAATGAGAACAAATGCTGGCATAGGGAATCCTAAACTGTAATTGGTGGATCATAATTTAGAGAGTTTAAAACTCCAGGGAATCACAGTCATAGGAGAGTCCCGACAGTTTTCTGAGTTTTACTTTCAGTAGTTCTGTCAGGTGTTCACAGTAAATATTAGGGAAAAAAAATCCCCTCTTACTGCTTGAAGGAGGAAGGGAAAAGGAATCATTCTGAAATACACTACAGCACTCTATTCTTTTTAACAAGGTCTGCAGGAGAAACTATTTTTACCAGAGGCTAACCTACTAGGCTTTACCAGTCTGACCTACCTGGGAAGAGAAATGCCCAAATCCAGCCAGCTCTAGCTTTCCACGTGGGGAAAGGAAAATACCCAACTTTTTTCCCCTTTAGCCATCCCGTCGCACCAAAGGATGGAAAAATATCTGCTCTCAGACAACAATGGAATTAAATTAGAAATCAATAGCAGAAAGATAGCTGGAAAAGCCCAAAATGTTGAAAATTAAATAACGCATTTACAGAATAGATGGGCCAAAGAAAAACTATCAAGATAGATTTTTAAAACTTTGAACTACATAAAAATAGAAACACAATTTATGAAACTTACAAAAATTTGGGGGATGCAGTGAAAGCAGCATTACAGAAAAATTTACAGCATTGAATGAATATATTAGAAAGCAAGAAAGACCTGAAATCAATAATCAAAAGCTTCTCTTTTTAAAAATTTAGAAAAAAAGAACAAATTAAATTTAAAATATGAAGAAGAGAAATAATAAAATTGAAGCAGAAAGCAATAAAATTGAAGTCAGGAAATCAGCAGAGAAAATCAATAAAATGAAAATCTGTTTCTTTGAAAAGATCAATAAATTTGATAAGCCTGAAAATTGACAAAAAGTAAGAACACAAATTACTAATATTAGACATAAAAGAGATGATATTCCCATAGAACTTGTGAAAATTAAAGGTATTATAAAGGACTACTAGGCACCACTTTAGGTTCACAAATTTAATAACCTAGATGAAATGGACAAATTCCATAAAAGATACAGTCTTCCAAAAATCACACAAGAAGAAATCAGCAATCTGTATATGCCTGTATCTACTTAAAAATATAATCAATAAGTAATAACCTTCCAAGACAAGAAATAGTAGGCCCAGATGGGTTCAGTGGTGAATTTTACCAAATATTTAGGAAGGAAATTATACAAATTCTCTGCAATCTCTTCTAGAAGTTGATAGAAGAATAGGGCATATTTCCTAATTCTTTCTATGAGGTCAGTATTACCCTATTACCAAAACTGGAAAAAGATTTAATATGAAAGAAAAGAAAACTAAATACCAATATTTCTCATAATTCTATATATGCATAAATTCTCAACAAATTATTAACAAATCAAATCCAACAGTGTATAAGAAGAATTGTACACCGCAGCCAAATGGGGTTTACCTCAGGCATACAAGACTGGTTCAATATTTGAAAATCAATTAATGTAATCCACCACATCGACAGGCTAAAAAGTAAAAATCACAGAATTATATCAATAGATGGAAACAAAACATTTGACAAATTCCAACACCCATTCATGACAAAAACTGTCAGTAAACTAGGAATAGAGGGAAACTTCTTCTACTTAATAGCAAATATCTATACACAAAATGCCTAGGCAACATCCTACTTAGTGGTGAGAAACTCAAAGCTTTACCAGTAAGTTCAGGAGCCTGGCAATGATGCACCCACTCATTACTACTTTCAACATCATAGTAGAAGTCCTGGCTAATGCAGTAAGTCAAGCAAAAGAAACTAAAAGTTTGCACATTGGAGAGGAAAAAATAAAACTTTAGTTACAGATAACATCATCATCTTTGAGGAAAATGCAAAAGATTTGGAAAAAAGCACACATACATGCACATACACACACACACACAAAGCACACACACACAGATACACACGATCCTGCCTGAACTAAAAGGCAATTATAGCCAAGTTACAGAATAAAAGGTTAAAATATAAAACTCAACCACTTTTTTATATATCAGCAATGAACAAGTGAACTTTTAAAATAAAAACACATTACATTTACATTAGCATTTAAAGCATGAAATACTTTGATATACATCTAACAAGACATATACAATATCTGTATAAGAAAGACTAAAAAAAAATAGATATCAAAGAACTAAATAAAAGGGGATAAATTTTATGTTCATGGATAGAAGATCCAATATCCTCAAGAAGTCAGTTCTTCCCAACTTAATCTGTAGATTTAATGCCATACCAGTTAAAATCTTAGCAAGCTGTCCCACAGCTTATTGACAAACTGATTTTAAAGTATATATGGAGAGACAAAAGATCCAGAATAACCAACTCTATATTGAAAGAGAAGAACAAAGTTGGAAGACTGACACTACCCGACTTCAAGATTTTCTATATAGCGACAGTAATCATGGTAATATGGTACAGCTAAAAGAATAGACAAATTAATAAATGGAATAAATTAGAGATCCCAAAAGTATACCCATGTAAATATAGTAACTGATCTTTCACAAAAAAACACAGATAATACAATGGAGTAAAGACAGTCTTTTTAACAAATTGTGGTGTAACGATTGAACATTCACATGCAAAAAAAATGTAGATACATACTTTACACCCATCACAAAAATAACTAAAAATGAATTATAGATTTAAATGCAAAACTACAAAATGCTAAAACATAAAATAGAAGAAAACCTAGAAGATCTTGGGATTGGCAGGGACTTATGGTTTGGATACAACACTGAAGGCATGATCCATGAAATAAATAGTTGATAAGCCAGACTTCATTAAAATTAAAGCCTCTGCTTTGAGAAATGTAATGCCAAGAGAATAAGAAGACATGCTGCAGGCTGAGAGAAAATATTTGCAAAAGACACATTTGATGAATGACTATTATCTAAAATATATAAAGAACTCTTAAAAACTTAACAATAAGAAAGTAAACAACCCAATTAACAAATGGACAAAAGATATGAACAGACACCTCACCAAATAAGATATACGGATGGCAATTAGGCATATGAAATGATGTTCACTATCATATGTCATTAAGAAATTTCAAATTAAAACAATAATGAGATACCACTACATACCTGTTAGAATAGTCAAAATCCAGAACACTGACAATACCAATTGTTGTCAGGGATGTGGTTCAAGAGGGGCACTGATTCATGCTGGTAGACAGTAAATGGTACACCCACTTTGGAAGATATTTGGGCAGTTCTTTTCAGAACTATACATACTCTTATCATATGAGTCAGAAATTGTTCTCCTTGGTATTCACCCAAATGAATTGAAAATGTATGTCTACACAAAAACTTGCACACAAATGTTTATAGCAGCTTTATTTCTAATTGCCCAAACTTGGAAGCAATAACTTGTTCATTAGTAGGTGAATGGATAAATAAACTGTGAGGCATCTGGAAAACGTTATAGTATTCAGCACTAAAACATGTTATCAAGCCAGGAAAAGACAGGGAAGAAACTTTTTGCATAATACTAAATGAAAGGAGCCCCAATATAAGGAAGCTACATACTGTATGATTCCAACTACATGACACTCTGAAAAAGGCAAAACTATGAAGACAGGAAAAAATTTGTGGTTGTCAGGAGTTGAGGGGAAGGAGGGATGAATAGGCAGAGAAGAGAGGATTTTTAGGACAGTAGAACTATTGTAATTGATGCTACAGTTGTGGATACATGTTATTATACATTTGTCAAAACCCATAGAAAGTACAGTACCAAGAGTGAACCCAGATATAAGCTATGAACTTTGGGAGATAATAATGTGCCAATGTATTTTCATTTATTGTAAAATACAAAACGAAACATAAAACAAACGAACAAACATAAACTATACCACTGAGGTATGGGATGTCCATAGTGGGGAAGGTTGTGTTTGTGTGTGGTGAGGATGACAGTTATAGATGAACTCTGTGCTTTCTGCCCCATTTCTCTGTGAACCTAACACTACTCTAAAAAATAAAATGTATTAATTTTTAAACATCTTCTCCAAAATCCTTTCACTTTGTGACCAAAATTGTCCTCAAAAATTGTGATGGAATTCTCTGACAAAATATTGGGACTTCTTACAGATTCCCAGTATTTTCAATGAAAGTAAAATTCACCAAATGTAGAATCTAGATTTCTGCATTTGACTTCTCTTTACTTGGCAGAGTAGTCTGGGCAGGCCTTTTATGTTTTCACCTTGATCAAAGTTTATATAACATTCTGACCACTCCTTGTGTTAATTTCTTTGAATAGTATAGATCTATCTCAATATAAAGACACCCATAATTTAGAAGTACTTTCAATCTCTACCTGAAATGTTCATAATTTTAAAATATTCAATAGAAAATGCCTCAACCCCAGGAGAATGGCGTGAACCCGGGAGGCGGGGCTTGCAGTAAGCCGAGATCGCGCACTGCACTCCAGCCTGGGCGACAGAGCGAGACTCCGTCTCAAAAAAAAAAGAAAAGAAAAGAAAAGAAAATGCCTCAACCCTACGTCTTTTGCTTTTTCCCATCCAAGTACTAACCAGGCCCGGCCCTGCTTAGCTTCCAACATCAGAAAAGATTGGGCGCGTTCAGGGTGGTATGGCCATAGACCTCCTGCCTGTTGAACTAGGTTTGAGAGGAAAAGGGGATAACTTTATTCCTAATCTTGGCCATCTGTTCCTCTATCATATCATTGCTGATACTCTACAAAGAACATGTGTTGTATGCTGGGAGTTCCAGAAAAATCAGGAGGAAAGGCATATATTCAATTTAAATAAGAGGGTGCAGAAACCATATTAGGAAGGGTAATTATAGATAAGGAAACTCTTCCTACAAAATGAATTAGACAGGGTTCTAAAATCTCTGCCTTAAACGAGCTTAAATGCTGAGCTAGGGAGACAGATACATAAGTCTTAACTTTAGTATAAAATGATATATTTTATAATAAAGATAGGAATGTGGGACTGTGAGAGGTTTTGCCTCTTGGGTATTCAAGTTTCTCAGAGATTAATATATAAGTAAATTATTGTAAATAGCAATTTTCTTTTTAGAATTTCATCTTTTGGAGGTAATATACAAGTATGTAAGATGTATTTGCAGTCAATTATTGCATCCTTATTCATTAAAATCAAAATTGACTAAAATATGACAGAATTATACAATGGAATATTACATGTCTACTAAAATTATATGGTATACATACATTTCTTCATATAACACAGTATTTTATGATGGAATAATTAGATAAATAGCATATATTTAAACAATTTTAAAGTATGGCACGGCCCTTATTGTGTGTGCACGTGATGTGTATGTGGCACATGTGGGTGCATGCATATAAATCCTGTTTTACAATAATAATATGAATTTTGGGTAACTTTGCTTTCTTTGCTGTTTTTAATTACTTGAGTGTTCATGTATTAATTTTTGAGCCTATTTTAAATTTTAAGACACATATTTGAATACTGTAAAATAAATAAGAATGTTAAACTATATGATTTTTAAGTTCCATTATAAAAAGCACAGTAAAATACTATAAAATTATAATTATATATAAAATAAAATGGTAGGGTAAATATGATAACAACATTAGCTGGCAAGGGAAACATGAAGGTAAGGGAAGTAAGAGAGGTTGGTCATACTTAATTTGATAATTTTAGTGATTGTTGAAGTAATATAACCCTCAAATGGATGAATGTCTTCATAGAATATAGTTAACAAAAGATGAATTAAGGATATTTTGTTTGTTGCTGAATGGGAGCTTTCTAAGGCCATCCTTTTTTTAAATAAATTACATCAAATGTTCTCCATCATTAATGACTTTTTTGGAAACATTCAAATAATCGGTCTTTCTAACATATTTAAAAGAAAAGCCTCAGAGTTCAAAATTAGTACTTAAATATTACGTATAATAAATCAACTATGTTGAAAATAATAAATTTTATAAAACTGTGTCAGACTAGAATAATTAGTTGTGTATGATAATCATACAGTAATGTAATATTCAAGAAACTCTGTTTAACATAAAGCTATACTATATCCTTTTGCTTCCTTAAAGGAATTAGGGGCAAATTTTGCAAATTTACAGTAACTACAGCTTTCCATGTGTCTAAACTTGGTATTTATTTTTTGAGTTTTTGTACTCTAATTTCTAGAAAGCTTTTGAGTATACACACATGCACCCATGCATAAACATAAATGTTTTATCAATACCTCAAAAAATTTCTTAAATATTCATTTTATATTATTAGATTATAGACACACCAGGAAATCTATAGAATTCTAAAATTTTTGTCTTCAACTGTGGGCTGTTGCCTTCTATGATGACACAGAAAATGTAATTTCTTTGAGTTATAATGTAATAACGGGTTCCCCATTTTAAAACTGAATATTGGCATTATCATTTTTCAGCAAAGTAGACTTTCAAGATGCCAGACAAATTATTTCATAGTTGGTTAGTTATATGGTACTTAGCATTTCTGAATTTGGCTATCTTGGTCTGTAGCTGTTACCACACTAATGATGGACACAATTTGTTTCTTTATGCACAGCATCTCTTTAAAAATTTATATGGCAAACTCCCAATAAAACACACTCTACATTACAGGAACAAGCTTTATATTATATTCTCCATGATTTTCTAATAGGTGGTTAGAGTTAGTCCTTTCAAATGCCTGACTAAAGGTTTTGACAACTTTAAAATGGGAAAACAAGTTGTCTATTTTTTCTCTCATTTGAGAATCAATATTTTACCCATAATTCTCAGATGAATAAGACTTTTGTTTATATAATTAAGTATGCTGAAAACAAGAAGAAATTCGGATAAAATGTTAACATCTATATTTTCCTATTAAGTCGACAGGCATGCCAATTAAGTTTATTACCTCAATCAAGTACTGCACTCTTCTAACATTTATTACTCGTAATTTATGAGTAATATTATCAGATCATGTTATTACTTGTTAAGTGTTTCTCCCATCTTTCTGGTCAAGGCCTAGTCTTTATTAACTCTGAGGGAATTGACATAGAATTATATGTCTAAAATCTTTAAATCTATGGTAAATTATCAGTCCTATCACCCTAAAATGAATAATTTCCTGAAAGATGTCAGTTATGTTAAAATGTTCACTGACGTTTAAGTTGATCACAGAACCTAAACTTGTAGCCTAACAAACACTAGAAAATATATATGCAAAGGTGTGCACACACACACACACACACACCACGAAGCTGAATATTTATCATTATTCATACCAATTATAATAGTGAAATATTTGTGAATATATTATTTTAGACTTCTGAATAGATTTTGATCTTAAGCATAGTTTATGTGAATATTTCTTTATACAATAATACATACACTTTAAATGCATAATCTTGAAATCTCTATCAGCAAAGATGCTAGTATAAATCTTCAAGTTAATCAAATTCAGAGGTATTATATCTATAAATTGGAGATATTATGTGTGCAAATAGGACATTTGCAGCTTGTTACCGATGACAATAAGTAGTTGCTCTCCAATATTAAACCAAATAAACGGAAGTAAATCATACTGCATTACTTACAAGTTTTTAAAAAGAAAATCCCTTTCTAAGCTATAACATTGGTACTTACTGATAAAACTGAATAAATTAGAACAGAATTCTATTAGTAGAATTCTACTTGTTAGCAGTATAACAAGTCTACTTAAAATTATTAGTTAAAATCTAGCCAACTAAAACATTAAACTTACATAGAATGTGTAAGATTTGTAAAATGATACTACTGTATGTTTTTTTTTTACTTTTAGTTGATGCATAATTGTACATATTTAGGGGGTCAGAGTGACGTTTTTATACATATGTACAATGTGTAGTGGTCAGTTCATGATAATTAGTATATTTGTCACCCCTAACATTTCTCATTTCCTTATGTTGGGAATGTTCAAAATCTTCTCTTCTAGCCATTAGAAAATATACAAAAAATCACTGTGCACTCGTTAAGCAAACTCTCCCTAGTCTCCCATCCTACCTACCCTTCCCAAACTTTAATAACCATACTTCTAGTCTCTACTTCCATGAGCTTAAATGAGCTTAAAATTTTTAGCTCTCACATATGAATGAGAACATGTAGTGTTTATCTTTCTGTGCCTGATTTATTTTATTTAACATAATGTCCTTTAGGCTTATCCATGTTGCCCTGAAGGACAAATTTTATTCATTTTCATGGCTGAGTAATGTTCCATTATCTATATACATGACATTTTCTTTATGCATTAATCTGTTGATGGACAAAGGATGATGCCACATCTTCTCTGATGTCAATAATCATGGGGGAGCAGATATCTCTTCAATATACTGATTTGCTTTCCTTTAGATAAACATTCAGTAGTGAGATTGCTGGATCATATGTTAGCTCTATATTTAGTTTTTGGGAAACCACCATACTGTTTGGTATAATGGTTGTCCTAATCTACATTTCCACCAACAGTGTATAAGAGCTCTTTTTTCTACATAATACCAGCATTGGTTTGGTTTAGTTTTTGTCTTTTTCATGGTAGCCATTCTACTGAGTTTCTTACTGGGGTGAGATTATATCTCATTGTGGTTTTGACTTGGATCTGCCTGATGATTACTGATGTTATTTTTTATTATATCTTTTGCACATTTTTATGTCTTCTTTTGAGAAATGTCTACTAAGATCCCTTGCCAATTTTTAATAGATTTCTTTTTCTGTTGAGTTGCTTGAATTCCCTATATATTCTGGATATTAATGGCTTCGCAGATGAATAGTTTGCAAATATTCTCTGCCATTTTGTAGGTTGTCCCTTTACTTATTGTTTATTTTGCTGTGATAAAGCTTTCTGCTTTGATATATTCCCATGTATTTATTTTTTGTTTTGTTACCTGTGCTTTTGAAGTCATACCCATAAAATATTTCCCTAAACCAATATTCTGAAGTATTCCCCTATGTTTTCCTCTGGTAGTTTTATATTTTCTTCAAGTCTTTTTTTTTTTTCCTTCAGTGGGGGGAACGTGTACAGGATTTTGCTCTGTTGCCCAGGCTGGAGTGCAGTGGCGTGATCTTGGCTCACTGCAACCTCCACTTCCCGGGTTCAAGCAATTCTCCTAACTCAGCCTCCCAACTAGCTGGGATTACAGGTGCCTGCAACCATGCCCAGCTAATTTTTGTATTTTTAGTAAAAACAAGGTTTCACCATGTTGGCAGGCTGACCTCGAACTCCTGACCTCAGGTGATCCACCCGCCTCAGCCTCCCAAAGTGCTGGGATTACAGGCATATTCCACCGTGCCTGGCCTTCTTCAGGTCTAATATTTAATTTTTTAAACTTTTATTTTAGGTTTGGGGGTACATGTGAAGACTTGTCACATAGGTAAACTCATGTCATGGGGTTTGGTAGTACAGATTATTTCATCACCCAGGAATTAAGCCCAGTACACAATAGTTATCTTTTCTGCTCCTCTCCCTGCTTCTACTCTCCACCCTCAAGTAGACCCCAGTGTCTGTTGTTTCCTTCCTTGTGTTCGTAAGTTCTCATCATTTAGCTCCCACTTATGAGAATATGTGGTATTTGGTTTCCTGTTCTTACATTAGTTTGTGGAGGATAATAACCTCCAGCTCCACCTATGTTCCTGCAAAAGACACAATCTCATTCTTTTTTATGGCTGTATAGTATTCCATGGTGTGTATGTACATTTTATTTATCCAGTCTATCGCTGATGGGCATTTAGGTTGATTCTATGTCTTTGCTATTATAAAGAGTGTTGCAATGAACAATCATGTGCATGTATCTTTATGGTAGAATGATTTATATTCCTCTGAGTATGCATCCAGTAATGGGATTGCTGGGTTGAATGGCAGTTCTGGTTTTAGCTCTTTGAGGGATCACTATACTGCTTTCCACAATAGTTGAAGTAATTTACACTTCCACTGACAGTATAAAAGTGGTCCCTTTTGTCTGCAACCTCACTGGCATGTTATTTTTTTCTTTTGACTTTTTATTAATAGCCATTCCAAACATTTAAGTTTTTAATCCAATTTGAGTAGGTTTCTGCAAATGGTGAGAAATAGAGGTATAGTTACATTCTTCTGCATATGGATAGTTTTCCCACAACCATTTATTAAAAAGGGTGTCCTTTTCCTCATTTCCCAATATATATTTTGGGCACTTTTATTGAAAATCACTTGACTATTGGCTGGGCGCCGTGGCTCACACCTGTAATCCCAGCACTTTGGGAAGCCCAGGCAGGCGGATCACGAGGTCAGGAGATTGAGACCATCCTGGCTAACATGGTGAAACCCCGTCTCTACTAAAAATACAAAAAATTAGCTGGGCGTGGTGGCAGGCACCTGTAGTCCCAGCTACTTGGGAGTCTGAGGCAGGAGAATGGCATGAACCCAGGAGGCGGAGCTTGCAGTGAGCTGAGATCGCGCCATGGCACTCCAGCTTGGGTGATAGAGCGAGACTCCATCTCAAAAAAAAAAAAAAAAAAAAGAAAATCACTTGACTATTTACATATCTGAATTTATTTCTGGATTCTGGATTCTGTTCAGTTGGTCCATGTGTTTCTTTGTTTGTTTATGTAACAGCAGTATCATGCTGTTTGGATTACTATACCTTCGTAGCATGTTTTGAAGTCAGGTAATGTTATGCCTCCAGCTTTGTTCTTTTTGCTCAGTATTGCTTTAGTTGTTCGGAGTCTTTTGTGGTTCCATACACATTTTAGAATTTTTTTCTCTATCTATGAAAAATATCATTGGTATTTTAGTAGGGATTGTGTTGACTCTGTAGATTGCTTTGGGTAGTACGGTCATCTTAACAATATTAATCCTTTCAATCCATGAACACACAGTGTCTTTTTATCATATGTGTATGTCCTCTTCAATTTTTTCATTAGTGTTTAGTAGTTACCATTTTAGAGATCTTTCATATCCTTGGTTAAATTTTATTCCTAGGTATTTTTTTTGTAGCTATTGTATGTAAGTGGGATTGCTTTTAATTTCTTTATCAGCTAGTTTATTACTGGTGTATAGAAAGACTACTGATTTTCGTTTGCTGAGTTTATATCCGCAACTTTACTGAATTCATTTCTTAGTTTTAACAGTTTTTTTTTTTTTGGTGGAATCCATCAGGTTTTCTAATTATAAGATCATGGCATCAGCAAACAGTGGCAATTTAACTTCTTCCTGTTTAATCTGGATGCCATCAATTTCTTTCTTTTGCCTAATTGCTCTGGAAGTGACTTCCAATAGTACGTTAAATAGAAGTAGTGAGAGTGAGGATCCTTGTCTTATTCCATATCTTAGAGGAAATATGTTCAAGTTTTCACTATTGAGAATAATGTTAGCTGTGGGCATCTTAGATATAGGCTTTAGTGTATTGAGTTACATTCCTTCTATATCTAAGTTGGTAAGAGTTTTCGTTATGAAACGATGTTGAACTTTGTCAGATGGTTTTCCTGCATCTAATTAGATGATTATATTGTTTTTGCCCTTCATTCTGTTGATGTGATGTATCACATTTATTGATTTGCATATGTTAAAACATTTTGCATCCCAGGGATAAATCTCACTTGATCATGGTTGATGATCCCTTTAATATGACACACTAGATTTGCTAATAGTTTGTTGAGAATTTGTATACCTAAAATCATTGAGGATATTGGCTTGTAATTTTTTTAAATAATGTCCTTGAGTGGCTTTGGTATCCGGGCGATGGTAGCCTTGAAAAAGAGTTTGAAAGTATTTACTCTTTTTCAATTTTTTGAAAGAATTTGAGTGGAATCTATATTAGTTCTTCTTAAAATATTTAGTAGAATTCAGCAGAGAAGCCATCAGATCCTGGCCTTTTCTTTGATGAGAGAATTTTTATTAGTGATTCAATCTTCTAAGTTGCTGTCACTTAGTTTAATTTTTTTTATTTCTTCATGATGCAGTCTTCATAGGTTGTACAGTTCTAGGAGTTTATCAATTTCCTCTAGTTACCCAGTTTGTTGGTGAATAATTTTTCATGATGGTCTATTAGCATCCTGTGTATTTCTGTGGCATCAGTTGTAATGTTTCCTCTCTCTTTTATTTTTGGTTTCCTTTCTCTTTTTTTTTTCTTTGCCTTCTCTCTTTTTTTCTTAGTCTACCTAAATGTTTATAAATTTTGTTTATATTTTCAAGAAAACTACTCTTAATTTTGTTGATATTTTGTTTTTTTTTCCTAGTCTTATTTTATTTCCTCTTTGATCCTTATTCTGCAAAATTTAGGCTTAGTTTGTTATTGAAGTGAAACATTAGATTTTTTTATTGAGATCTTTGCTTCCGGTTCTTTCTGATGCTCATGTTTATAAGTCAATATACATCTCAAGTTGGCTTTCTTATGATAGCAAAATGGCAGCAGGAGATCAAGAAATTATATATGGACAAAATATCACCTACAGAAAGAAGAAACTTTTTCCCCTCAGATTTCCCATAGAAATTTCTTGAACCTATAATGCAACTCCCATCATATGCCCTCTCTTTATTGAATTATTGTATCCAGGGATTTGGCAATTTAGTTTGTTCTTGAATTTAGCTTTCTTTGAAACATAAGAATTCCCCAAAATAAAAAAAAATACAGATCAAAGGGAGAAAATAAATACTGGTAGAGCATAACACATATCCTAAGAGTTCACCATTTTAATTAATGTGTATATGCATCTTTCTTAACGAATATAAGCCACTAAACATGGTCATGCTTATATAAAATATATCCATATCCTCCCACAAAGGAATATATAAATACATATATATATATGTATTTCTTATCAGAATCCAAGTCTCCAAAGGGGTATCCTAGTTCCAGTCATTGAGAGAGTCTCCATTGTCTTTCATTTTTCACTGACACTCTTGATATAAATACTGGAAAGCTTTATGGGCTTCTCTGATTAGAGGCCTGCTTCCTATTTATGGAAGTCTAAAGACCTGCAGATTATCAAAGGACACACAATCACTTTTCTTTTATTTTTGTCATTCTCTAGTAATGTAACTCCATAAAAACAGTAGATCTATATGCTACTAGACAATTTTATGGGCTGCAATCCAAAGATAAAATTCTTGGATACTTAAGTTTGAACTCCAGAAGATATCTGAAAATCTATTTCTTAGACTTCATACTCTGTATCCTCATAGAACTAAGTTGACTCAGTGTAATCCTCCATCTAGGAGCAACTTGAAACAGTTGGGATAGTGAGGCACCAAAAATTTACAGCTAGTGTACAAGATGTTTTCCAAATGCATCTGCAAAATTATGGTTATTTACTCTTGTAAGTATATGAAGTCATGTGTACCTGATGAAAAGAGGTTTCCCTGGCCTCAACTTTTTTTAACTCAGTTTACCACTTTCTTGTCTTTACTAGCATTGGCTATACATTAATCCACATAGTTTGGTTCTCTAATCTTGGGAAAGAAAGTCAACTAATTGTACTGTAGTCAGTCCAACAACTGAAAGGACATCTCTTGAAAAGAAATGGTGGAATAATTTAAAAGCACTCAGCCTTAAATGTTCCTCCTCTGTAGTGAATCAAGTTATTTTGGATGACATGAGAGAATTTACGTACTATTAGGAGAAGAATACAGTACATTGGGGAGTAAATCATAAATGCCTAATAGAATAACTATCACTTACTAATTATTTTGGTATCAGCCAAATTAAGTTCAATTGTATTGCTTTCACACTAATAACACTATCAACAACAACAAATGTTCCATCATCCCGGTGGGTTGAAAACAACAAAGACTTATTTCTCTTTCACTTCACATGCTCATCAGAGGTAGCCATGTCTCCTTCACTGTAATACTCTACCTGGCTTGAAAGCCAGTTTGGAACATAGTCTGTTGTCCTGACAGGATAAAATGACTGCTTGGTAAGAACACACATCTCTTCAGCTCATAAGTCATGGGCTAAGCCTGATTTCAGGGGTTAGGTTGTAAAAGCCTCCCATAAGGATACATCACCAATTACTGGGGACAAACTAATCACAGTGTTAGGAGTTTTATGTCAGTGTTCATATTTAATTCTTATGACATTGCTCATAAAAGAATGTCTTTATATTTTACATACTAAGAAAATGAAGCTCAGAACAGCTACATAACTTGTGAGTGATATAATATGGTGTGCAAGAGCTAACATCAGAACATAGAGAACTTTCTGATGCTAAAACACATATCCTTCCCCTATATCACACTATCACCACTTTGCAATCTGATTTAAGGACATGCTTTAAAAAATGGAATGGATTAAACCCATATTAAAATTAAGGTCTCTCAAAATATGTTTCACTATTAAAGCTAGGTCATAACTATGTTACTTAGGACCATGATTCAATATACAAATAATTTATGTTGAAAAGTTTTTCAAAAATTTTTATCATGTATAAAACTAGTTAATACTTTGTATCTTTATAGCTTAATAAGTTAAAAACAAGACTTTTACAACAAAGGATATAATTTAATAAAGAATTTAAAACCTGATTAATGACAAGTTATGGTTGACATAGACTTTAAGCAACTTGTTTTTCACTTTTGAACATGAAATTTATTACTAAAAAATAAAGATTTTGAACAGACTTCCAATATTTCATACGTTTTGAGTAATCATTTGCCAATTAAGTCAAAATGTTTGGAAATGAGTTTATAATTTGAGTTTATAATTCAATCTGGTCTCATTAAAAGGGAAAATTTTACATCTAAAATATATTAGCAAAAAGTTTACCCATTTTTCCTGTTCCCTTTAGAAGAGGGTATGGCCTTCTTATCATAGATGACTGAGAATCCTCACTGAGACACAGAAGAAGAGAGAAAGATCAAGAAAGAAGGCAATCCAGTAGTGCAACTTATCCTGTCTTATACCTGGTACTTGATTCGTGTGAGGAAGATTGATTCCCCCAAAAAGGTAAGAGCAAGATCATGTGGCTTAATGGAAAGAGCAGAATCTTAAACTAGGAGGGATCACAATTTAAATCTATCTTTTCCCCTTATTTTTAACTTTGAAAATCTAATACCTCTCGGGGCCTTTGTTTCCTTATTTGCAAAATAAATATTATAAAATTCTAACTCCATTGCTGTGAAGATTAAATGTAATTTCAAGAACTCAGGTGGATAATATAGGGCAAAAAATTAATGTTTAAGTATTATTTATATTATAATCATTAATATTTTAAAGAGATTTGCAATGCAAGAAATGAATGAATAAGAAACAGAAATGTGGAAGATTGGGCAAAAACTGAAATGAAATATTATCAAGACAAATTTAGAAGTTTGGATAGATGGAGATTGAACTAGAGAAGAAAAGAAATTCTTTGACAGAAAGACACTGTCAAAACGTAAGTGTCTGACACAGAACTACTATAACAGTTAGAATCAACATGCATGAATTGGGAAATTATTTCAACTGTAAAGTTGAAACATTTAATGTGAAACTTTTCCTCCCAAATTAGTTGTTTGTTCTATGAATTTTATGCACTCATAGTATAAGTGCAAATATTTTATTATTTGAGAGTTTTTAGACATGATATACTGAGATCTTTCTAAATATATTTAAACATAAATTTCTGTTATATTTTCTCTGAATGATCCTTTTTATTGACAAGCTTACTGTAAGAGAAAAACAACTGGAGACATTAAACAGATGCTTCAAATATGTGTTTAGTAAAGTTTGTTTCCCTAGCAATATAAACAAATTTTTTAACTCTGTGTAAAGGTTTTTTCTATGTTCTTAATAATATATTTAAAATTAACCAAAAATAGTAATAATAATAATAATCAAAATTATAATACCTATACATGCTAAATTTAAAACAAGAATTTAGGCATTACTTAATGTAATAACTCATGTCCTAAGAAAAACAAATATTTCATTTAGATACAATCATGATATTTTAGTCATTGTATTTCCATATGAATATATGTATATATACTCCCATTATAATGTTGATTGAATAGCATAGGAATAATTTTCAACTTGTGTCATCAATTGACCAAAGTGTGCTCTTATCCTGAATCTTAATTAATCAATGCCATGAACAAAATTCCAATTTTTTCAGGTAAAGAAAATTCAACAACACAAATTTGCTTCTGGAAGACTTTATGAAAAAGTTTACTGCAAACTCAGCTACCTTGAGCTACCAGCCAAAGCAACATTAATATACAGAAAATGAAATAAGCACTTTGGCCAACATTTAGTAATTATACTCAAATAATTGGGAATCTGCCTCCAGTAAAAAGATAATATTCCTGTGGAATATGCAGTTGGTGTTTGTTCCCAGGTATGGCAATGGGTTATGCTGATTCACTCACTCGCCTACTTGTGAATTTTTTTAAAATGGCAGACAGATAAATAAAGCTGGCCCAGACTAGTGATAGACCGTCTAGTCATTGCACAGAATTGTTCTTCTATTAAAAAAAAAAAAAGCTTGACTCATACATCGTACCTGCTCCTAAGTATATTCCTACTAACAGTGTCATATTAAAACCGACTGAACTAAGCAATATTGCTATCATACACTATCCGGTAAGAGAAAAGCAAAGAGTTTTCTAGAGATTGAGATTTGATCTTTGTTTTTATCTTAAACAGTGACAGGGAGAAAGATAATTAATCATATATCTTTAATTAAATTTTGAAGATTATAATCTGAATTTACTCTAATTTTATAGATTACATTATTTTTATTATTGATATTAAAATTATGAGAAAAATTTGTAGATGTAAATCATGACTCAATTCTCCATTATCTTTTGTATGATAATGTATAACTTGTATCTGAATAATTTATTATTATAAGCCTATATTCATTTTACTTAATTTGAAAAATATTACAACATATTAATTGGGTAAATGTAATAAAAGATTTAAAGGGGGAAGTTTTGTTTGTACTGGCT
Organism: Symphalangus syndactylus; assembly: GCF_028878055.3. Classification (NCBI taxonomy): domain Eukaryota; kingdom Metazoa; phylum Chordata; class Mammalia; order Primates; family Hylobatidae; genus Symphalangus; species Symphalangus syndactylus. Next base: position 63,322,856 of record NC_072437.2, read on the forward strand.
GGTAAGGAGGTGTCTGTATCTCGTCCATTAGCAGAACTCTTTGAAGCTAAGTTTTTGCAGCAATGGAGCTCTCCATCACTGTAACAAGATAAAATAGGTCAAGCCTGCATGGGGCCAAAGTAAAAGAAACAAATTTTCTAAATAGTTTCCCTAGCTGGAGGACAAACTAGAGCAAAAAAAAAGAAACTGTGCCTTTCTAAAAAGTTGCAATAGGTTGTAATAGAGTGAGGGAAAAGAAGAAATACAAGCTTTGCTTACAAAATGGCAATGTCTTTCAGCAGGTGTAGTATATATCCTTCTTCATCATCATTTTCTTTTGGTATTTAAAAAAGTATGCTTTTGTCAAGGCCATTCTAGGCATTACACAATAGATAGGGACTAAATAAGTAAAGTAAATGAGGTGCATATTTGATAGTTATATTAAGTTATAGTAAATCTAGAGGTAAACATGATTACACATTTACTTTTCAGCAGGTATTTAAGTTATAAGCTAAAATGAAATAGCAGAATAAGGTGATAGTGCCTAGAAGCATTTTACAATGCTTTTAGCGTTGCTATCATTTGTATTTAAAAGTCAATTGCCAGGTAAATTCATTAAAAAAAATGCTGCCTCTTCATCTTACCATACGTTTATATTATTGGCACTCTAGACAGGTTAAGTTGATTTTGGAATACACTTCCATTTCTAAGTTCTAATCACATGACTGGAAAATGATGTTATACCTCTTGGGATAATTAAAAGTGTCCCATGTGTCTCAAAACCAGAACTGAAAATCACAGGTTTATGTAACTGGCAATGAGATATCTGTGGCCAATGCTTTTAGCTAAGCCAATCAGCATAATGTCATTCTTCTCTTGAGTGATCTTTGAGTTCTAGCACTAATATTTATTCATTTTGCTTTATTTCAAGCTCATATGAAGCCCATTTATCCATATTTATGTTCATTTATTTATACAATAAAGTTTCATTGCTTACTATGTTGTATTTGGCCTCATAACCTTCTGCCCTCACTTATTCCACTCACCTTCCATCTATCTCTCTCCTGCTTTTCCCATCCTCCATTTTCTTAGCTTTCCTCATCTGCTCTTATTTTCATCTGAAATTCTCTTCAAGTTCTTTCCAGGGCTTAGTTGTTCATTTCATTCAGATCTCTGATCAAATGTCACATCTCAAAGAAGCCTTTCTAATTATTCCCTATAAAACAATATCTCTCCATACACTCACCATTTTCTAGTCTTTTTTCTTGATATTTTTATAGCCTTTGACTACTTGAAATTATGTTTTACAATTATAGTTTTGATGTATTGACTTGTGTTTGTTGTCTTTCACATTAGATTGTAAACTCAATGAAAACAGCCATTTTGTTATATCGAAATTATATTATTTACATACGGAGCAGTGCCTTGAACATAATAGATTGTCAATAATAATTGTCGAATAAAGTAATTTTAAAATTTTAATAAGATAGTGTTTATATTTAACCATTCAAGATTTTAGGTACAAAAATTATTTTTTATGTTTCATAGCTTTGTGTATAATCTGAGACTATGAGAACGGCATGATTTTTTTAAATGAAAACAGCTTATTAGTATTATTTCTTGATTAAATTATAAAAATGTACGTATCTATAAAGATATTAAGTATTTTGTGGTTTGGTATTGGTTGATAACTTTCAATTCAAATGACAAAACCAAAACACTAAGCACCTATCCTAGAAAATCATTGCAAAAAAACAGTGTTCTAGAGGAAAGCTTGCCGTTATGTGAAGGTGAGAAGTGAAGTTAGCTGAATTCTAGCTTAATATAATCAGAGAACATGGAGATAGTCTTCAAGGATTCATTACAAAAGAATGAGCAATTTTTGAAATGTTATTATTACTCCAAGCGAGGGAAGAGTTCAGCCATCAGTATTTATTTCAGCCATCAGTATTTATTTCAGCCATCAGTATTTACAGATTGGCTTTTCTCAGAGGACCTAAGTACTGTGGCCTTGTGATCTTAAAATGTGACCATATGAGCGGAAAAATAACTTGTTTTGGTTTCCATATGATCTTATAGACTGTTTTTAAGTCATTTAGGCTATTAGACAGAATGTGCATATAGATAGATAATATATCTTTCCCTGAATATTCAGGTATCTAGCAAATTATACCTTGATAAGCAGAGACTTTCAAACATGAAATCCCAGACCATATATATATATATATATATATATATATATATATATATATATATACATATATATATATATATATATATATATATATATATACAAATACATATTCCATTAGTTCTGTCCTTCTAGAGAACCCTGACTAATACAGGGATATCTACTTTTTTACTTTATTATCTCCTTAAAATGCTGTTGCCTTGCCTGACTTGATGAAATTAACCTGTTGAAATAGTCCCAGGTAATGCCTCCTCTTCTTAATTTGTTACTGTTTCCTGAACTGTTTTATCCCTAAAAGTTAATATAACATGATTTAGTTTGCATCTGTTTTCCAATTAAATTTTTGTAGTAATTATTACTCTATTATTTTTTCTGTTATAAGCCTCTTAAAGGTAGAATTTATATACTGTATTCTTTCTATATGATTTAAGTATCAGTTAAAACATATACATATATAAAAATATACATTTAAATTGACATATATGTTGATCACTGCTGAAATATTGCTTAAAAATATAATTTCACCCAGAAGTTTAGATATGCTGATATTCAAAGTGTTAACTATTAAGCTTATCATCTTACATAACCCTGAAAATCTCCTTTACACTTCCACATTAATTTTTATTTTACATTTGTATATCTGTTACTGCTGAAATACTTTGCTTCTTTATTTAAGTGAATACTTTACCTTCTTCTTTTTTCTCTTCTATTTCTCCCTTAGTTCTCAAATCCAAGTAGCAGCCAGATGTTTACAATTTTGCTGTATTTCTTTCATAGTCACCTTTTGTTTTGTTGCTAATCTCCTGGTCAGTATAACCATGATGGTCCTAACTGATTTTCTAGCTTCTAATTTCTATATTTTTCTATTATACTGTTCCTCAGCCTGCTTGATTTATTTCTCTAAGATGGATTTTAGTCAAACAGAGCACTGATAAAAATGTACACTTGATCTCATTGTAAATGGATTAATGTTTAAATCTTACATCCTGTATTTGAAAGCAACCTACCTTTCAGACCTTATCTATAATTGTTATTCTACATTATTTTCTCCTTAAATAAGAATACTTGCCATTTTCCACTAGATAATTTATCCTCTTGCTCTTATACACTAATTGTGCCAATCCTTCTCCATGAAATGTATGATTTTCTCCTCAGAGAAATAAAATAGTATTTATATTTCAAAATTCAGCTAAAATAACACTTTCTCCCTGACCACTTTCTTTATCCTGATAGTCACCACATTCGTTTAATGTAATATTTATGCACTACTTTAATTTAAATAACCACATTTTCCTTTAATACGTTTATTGCATTCTGTTTTATCTCACTTGCATTTATTGATTTTCTCATAAAATAAAAATATGTCTTATTTAATTTTATATTTACAGAGATAAACTAGATAATGTCTTACAGGTGGTACAAACTCAATAAAAGAAAATTACTGAATTAGTCAATGAATGACAAAGTGAATGTAGTAAGTACAGAATGATGGGTCCACATGAATGCCAAATTAGGAAGTCATAGATGGTGAAGAAATAAACAAACATGCAAAGATCAAACTAGGAGTGTGATGTAGTAAAGCAATGAACTCACCAGTATGTGCTATTGCATCTTTTGGATATAAGTCATTTTAATTGAGGTGAGATGATATCTCACTGTGGTCTTGATTTGCATGTATCTGGTAACTGATGGTGAGTCCTTTTTTATGTACCTGTTGGTCATTTATATGTGTTTTGCTGAGAAATATCTATTCAGTTCTTTTGTATATTTTTTAACTGGACTATTTGGGTTGGATTTTTTTTGCATTTGAGTTATTTGAACTCTTTATACATTTAGTATTTTAATCCTCTGTCAGATGGATAGTTTGCAAATATTTTCTCCCATTCCATATGTTGTTCCTTCCCTTTATTATTTTCTTTGCTGTGCAGAAAGAAACATTTTAGCTTGACGTAATCCTATTTGTCAAGTTTTGCTTTTTTTGCCCATGCTTTTGAAGTCTCACTCAAGAAATATTTGTTCAGACCAATCTTCCTGAAATATTTCCTCAGTTATTTCTCATTCCTGTAACATCTATTAGCACTTTATAATTTAATAGACAGGAGAAATTGACTATTTTATTGCCTTCTGTAGATCATTGTAGGTTATTTAATCTGTTAAACCAGCAGTAGTGTGTGTGTGTGTGTGTGTGTGTGTGTGTGTGTGTGTATGTTCTGTGTCTGTTGGTCATGGCATGGGGAATTTCATTCAAAGTCTTTATTGTGAAACTTCAATTGTTCTATCTTTCCTCTAAAGAAATTTAAAATAATACATTTCATACGATGAAACTGGTGTCTAAAGAGGTAAAATGACTTGACCAAAGGTGTACAATTAGTAAGTAATAAGATGTTTGTAGTTTTTCAAATTTGACTAGGTTCTAATTCAAGATCCTTCCTGCTACAACAATTTGTCGACTCATTAAACATTGGATAATAGAGAACCATTTAGGTTCCATTAACTATTGATATAATTTGACCTGTGTCTCCACCCAAATTTCAAACTGTAGCTCCATAATTCCCCTGTGTTGTGGGAGGGACCCAGTGGGACGTAATTGAATCATGGGGGTGGGTCTTTCCTATGCCCTTCTTGTGATAGTGAATAAGTCTCACGAGATCTGATGGTTTTATAAAAGGGAGTTCCCCTGCACATGCTCTCTCTTGCCTGCCATCATATAAGACATCCCTTTGCTCTTCCTTCATCTTCTGCCATGATTATGAGGCCTCCCCAGCTATTTGGAGCTGTGAGTCCATTAAACCTCCTTCCCTTTATAAATTACCCAGTCTCAGGTATGTCTTTATTAGCAGCATGAGAACAATACAGGAAATTGGTACCAGTAAAGTGGGATGCTGCTGTAAAGATACATGAAAATATGGAAGCAACTTTGGAAATCGGTAAGAGGCAGATGTTGGAACAGTTTGGAGGGTTCAGAAGAATATAGGAAGATGTAGGAAAGTTTGAAACTTCCTAGAGACTTTGACAAAAGTGCTGATAGTGATATGGATAATAACTTCCAGGCTAAGGTGGTTTCAGATGGAGATGTGGAACTTGTTGGGAATTGGAGTAAAGATCACTCTTGCTATGCAAAGACACTGGCAACATTTTACTCCTTCCCTAGAGATCCACTCTTGCTATGCAAAGACACTGGCAACATTTTACTCCTTCCCTAGAGATCCACAGAACTTTGAACTTGAGAGAGATGATTTAGGGTATCCAGGGGAAGAAATTTCTAAGCAGCAAAGCATTCAAGAAGAAGCAGAGCATAAAAGTTTGGAAAATTTCCAGCCTGACAATGGAATAGAAAAAAAAAAAACAAAAAACCACTTTTTGGGGAGAAATTCAGGCCAGTGGCAGACATTTGCATAAGTAGCAAGGAATCAAATGTTAACCACCAAGACAATGGGGAAAATGTTCCCAGGGCATGTCAGGTACATTTATGGAAGCCCCTCTCATCACAGGCCCAGAGGCCTAGGAGGGAAAAATGGTTTTCTGGGCTGGGTCCAGGGCCCACCTGCTATGAGCAGCCTTTGGAGTTGGTGTCTTGCATCCCAGGCGATTCGGCTGTGGCTAAAAGGAGCCAAGATACAGGGTGGACTGTGGTTTTAGAGGGTTCAAGCCTCAAGCCTTGGCAGCTTTCATGTGGTGTTGAGCCTGTGGGTACACAGAAGTCAAGAACTGAGTTTGGGAACTTCTGCCTGGATTTCAGAAGATGTATGGAAATGCCTGGATGTTCACACAGAGGTGTGCTGTAGGGGTGGAGCCCTTATGGAGAACCTCTGTTGGGCAGTGTGGAAGGGAAATGTGGGGTAAGAGCCCCCACATAGAGACACCACTGTGGCATTGCCTAGTGCAGCTGTGAGAAGAAGCCCATGGTTCCCCAGACCCCAGAATGGTAGACCCACAGACAGCTTGCACTGTGCACCCGGAAAAGCTGCAGACACACTCAACGCCAGCCCATGAAAGCAGCCATAAGGGAGCCTTTACCCTGCAAAGCCACAGAGGCAGAGACGCCCAAGGCCATGGGAGCCCACCTCTTGCATCAGCGTGACCTGGATGTGCGACATGATGTCAAAGGAAATCACTCAGAGCTTTAAGATTTGACTACCCTGTTGGATTTTGGACTTGCATGGGGCCTACAGCCCCTTTGTTTTGGGCAATTTCTCTTATTTGGAATGGCTGTGTTTACCCAATGCCTATACTCCCATTGTATCTAGGAAGTAACTAACTTGCTTTTGATTTTTCAGGCTTGATATAGTTTGGCTGTGCCCCCACCAAATCTCATCTTGAATTGTAACTCCCACAATTCTCACATGTTGTGGGAGGAACCCCGTGAAAGGTAATTGTATTATGTGGTCTTTCCTGCGCTGTTCTCCTAATAGCAAATGAGTCTCGTGAGATCTGATGGTTTTAAAAATGGGAGTTTCTCTGCACAAGCTCTCTCTTTGCCTGCTGCCATCCATGTAACATGTAACTTGCTCCTCCTTGACTTTCACCATGATTGTGAGGCCTCCCTAGCCATGTGGAAATGTAAGCCCAATAAACCTCTTTCTTTCATCCAGTCTCAGGTATGTTTCAGGTATGTCTTGCCCAGTCTCAGGTACGTCTTTATCAGCAGTGTGAAAACAGACTAATACAAGGCTTACAGGCAGAAGGGACTTGCCTTGTCTCAGATGAGACTTTGAACTTTGGACTGTGGATGTTGAGTTAATGCTGAAATGAGTTGAGACTTTGGGGGACTGTTTGAAGGCATGATTGGTTTTGAAATCTGATGACATGAGATTTGGGAGGGGGGGAATGATATGGTTTGTCTCTGTTCCCACCCAAATCTCAAATTGTAGCTGCCTTGTGTTGTGGGAGGGACCTCGTGGGAGGCAATTGAATCATGGGGTTGGTCTTTCCTCTTCTGTTCTCATGATGGTGAATAAGTTTCACGAGATCTGGTAGTTTTATAAAGGGCAGTTTCCCTGCACATGCTCTTTTTGCATGCTGCCATGTAAGATGTCCCTTTGCTCTTCCTTCATCTGCCATGATTGTGAAGCCTCCCCAGCCATGTGGAACTGTGAGTTCATTAAAGTTCGTTCCTTTATAAATTACCCAGTCTTGGTTATGTCTTTATTAGCAGCATGAGAACAGACTAATACAACTATCAAAACATATTTAAGCTTTGCTCACTTATGTAAAACAGTCTGGTTTACTTTCAAACTGAGAAAGGAAGAAGAAAACAAAGGAATTTTTTTCCATTTTCCAATATGCTGAACTACTAGTCCTCTTCTAACACCACAGGCAACTTGATAGTATTAATATGATATATTGTGGCAGTAAACTGAACTTTAATTGATCCATGATTTTAATACATACTGTGGTGCTGGGAGGAAGATCTGAGGTACTGGAGTATAATGTGAAGTGTAACAAATGCCTTTGTGACTTTAAATATCTTTACAGTTTTGTAATAGTCACTGCAGACTTAAGCTGGAAATAACAGGAATAAAAATGTAAAGTATATTTTGACAATCTCATAATATTTTAAAATGAAAATAAAACCTGAATCAAAGCAAGTGTATAAAACCAAAAAACAAGATAAATATATTAAACCATATGCTGTTAAAGTATCATTACTCTCCTGAACTCTTATAACTTAACAACGGAAATACATTTTTCAGACTGAATTATCCTGCCAGTTGTGCATCATTTGCTGACATAAAACCATCTTACAAAATGCAATATAACCTCAGGATTTTCTCCTCACTACATCATGGAGTTTGCATAGCAGCTACTCTTTCTCCCACTGAGCAAATGAGCCAATAAGGTGAGGTAAGGGAAGAGGTGGAAAAGAAAAGAAGTCGAGAAGAAAGTCATTTTTCCTAGCTATGTAAGAGAACATGTAACGGCTATGTAATCTCATTCAACACAAAGAATCCCTGGATTTCTTTTTTTCACCACAAAGCAGTCAGTTTTCCCTCCTCCCCAGCTATCTTACCCAACAATACTTCAGAGACAGTTTGGTTCTTTGGCTTTTAGTGTCTGTTAAAATGTAGAACTGAAAGCACGCTATGGAGCTTTGATTTAGCATTTTTTTTTCCTTCTCACAGAAACAAAAACCTAAAGGAATTTTAGGTTCTTCTAAAGTGATCCTGAAACCACAACTAAAAGTCAGGAATCAAAGGACAAACCATTGTCCAGGCATCCTATTATCCTGAGCAATGTTATGTTCACCAAGAACTTCAGAGGCTTCTAAGGGTGTTTATGCAAATTTCCTCATAGTGTGGGAGATATCTAGTGCTATCCATGCCATTTAAATAAGTACTTGAGCTCAAAGGGAAAAATGTGGTAAGCAAATGCTACAGGGTGTCAAGAGACCAAGAAAAATGTTAAACCTTACATAAAAATAAACCCAATCTCAAAGATTAATGACTGTGCAGAAGTTAAAACTGGATAAGAAAGAAGAGTGTGATATGTAAATGTGACAGAATTCATATTGTCAACTCTTTTAAAATTCCTAAAATATGGATTCAGCAAGGAGATTTATTTATAAATATTGTAACGTTTGAATTTTAGTTGAAGAGACTATTGTTTTATCAAAGAACGTAAGTGTAAAAACAGAAAGAATTTGTCATCAGAGGGTAGGAAAAAACTCAACATCATCACAATACTAGGAAGTGTTTTGTATTTTTTTCTCTATTGACTTTAATTACTCTCTCTCTCTCTGGACTTCTGTGAGATGGAAAAAGGTTTATTTTTGTTTTTAGAGCTTGCTTGCCAGATGGGATTCTTTGAACTACTATTGCTCTAACTCTGCCAACCACAGCATTCATAGCTAAAGATTTTAATTTGTTTTACAACCCAACAAAAGTAGAACAAGTAACTGTGTGTGTAGTGGAGTGGGGAGGTGAGGGTCAACCCTGAGAACACAGACATTTACTATTAGTAAGGTAGGCATGCAATGCCCACCTCTTTCTGTTTCTTTCTTCTAATTATTATAAAAGATCCCTGGCACTGAGGTCAAAATTTAACATTTTTAAAAATCTCTTTACCATTATCTCTAAAATAACAATGACTTAAGTAGAAGCTTGGTTTTTCTTCCCATTACATTTTTTTTACAGCATACAAGGCAACACATTGCCTATAGTAGTTGATATACACAATTAAATGCATTGATTTAAATTTCAGTGTGATCAATTTAAGTCAGGATATATTGTTAAAAGTGCTACATATTAGAAAAGCCAGATAGAAATGCTTTTGAAAACAATTTTAAGCATCACAAATAATATATAGGGGATTTAATTCTAACATGATTCACCTCACTAAAACTTAATGCTTGCATACTAGTCAAAAAAGCAATTCACATGAAAACTGATGGTTTTCCTACTGAAATGTTCCTCCCTCTTCCATTACCCTTACATTGCATAAACGTTAGCTTACTAATGACATTCTGTGTCCTCTCTGATCTAGGGCAACATACGAGAAAAGGAAGAGGAAAGAAGAGGCAGCTGATTTGAATTAAGAAAAATACTTTAAGTTCAATTTTTAATAGTAGCTTATATTGAGAGGGCATAGACAGAGTGGATTTAACTAGTTTCCCAGATAGACAATGGCAAAATCAAAGCAAAAAGCAATCCTTCCTTCTTTCATTCTTTTCTCTCCATCTCTTTTTTTTTTTAATTTTCTCTTCCTCTCTTTTTTTAATGAAACAGAGTCTGGCTATGTTGCCCAGTCTGGTCTGGTACTCCTGGACTCAAGCCATCCTCCTGCCTCAACCTCCAGAGTAGCTACAATTACAAGTGTGAGCCACTGTTTGGTTCCTTTTTCTTTCTTGCTTGCTTGGTTTTTCTTTCCTTCTTCCTTCATCATACATTTACTGATTAACCTATTATGTGCCTGGAAACATAAGTACTAAATATCTCGATATATGGTTATGAAGAAAAAAAATTATCTACAAATTTAAAATCCACAAATGTTGAATAAGAAACTGCCATTTTAGGTTCTGTGTTAAAGTTGAAGAACAACTGGTAAACAATAGAGATAACCCTTGTTACGGTTTGGCTGTGTCCCTAACCAAATTTCATCTGGAATTGTAGTTCCCATAATTCCCATGTGCTGTGAGAGGGACCCAGTGGGAGATAATTGAATCGTGGGGAAAGTTTCCCCCATACTGTTCTCTTGGTAGTAAATACGTCTCACAAGATCGGATGGTTTTAAAAAGGTAAACCTTTTTCGCTTGATTCTCATTGTCTCTCTTGCCTGCTGCCATGTAAGATGTGCCTTTAACCTTCTGCCATGATTGTGAGAGCTCACCAACCACATGGAAAGTGTGAACCCATTAAACCTCTTTTCCTTAGTAAATTACCCAGCCTTGGGTATGTCATTATCAGCAGCACTCCTTGTCCTCATGTAATTTAGTATCCAAACTTAAACTGTAAGGGTTTAGAATTCTGCCAAAGTTACTCAAAGCTACTCAGTGACAAAGACTAAATTAGCAGTCATAAATATACATTTCCTATAAGTATTATTTGCTACATGCTAAAGTAAATGCTAATTAGTGTTGCTTTAAGAGAAAATATTACTCATCAATGATTCTAATGCTAGCAGCAATTTTCAAAAATGTGTACATGCAGCAGTAAAAAAAATCCCAGAAGCCAATAAAAACCGGTTGTATACTGTTGTTCTAGAATATTTTATAGTTTGCTAAACATGTGTCTGTATCAGATTCCCCTCCAACATTTTACTGTAAAAATTTCAAACATGTAACCAATTTGAAAAAAAAATGTTAATCATGTATGACCACCTAGATTCTATATTTTTATATGTTTGCCTTAGACTCTCTTTTAAAATGTGAATTTTTACTCATAATAATATAATACTGTTCAAACATAGACAGCTAATCACACCAAGAACAATTCTGTAGCCATATGAGACAATCATTATTTCATAGAAAATCTAATGTAATCAGTGAGAACTTTGTTCAGACGCAAATGATAATGACTTCACACAAAAGATGACATTCAAAGTTTTTATGCCCATTAGAATAACAGTATAGAAAAACAACATATGTTTTAGAAAAGTTCTTAAACTATCTTGGCACATAAAGGCAGAAACTAAGTTAATAGTGTTTATTACCATTTTGATTAAGCTTTCGTCATGTATTATGGCAGCAAATCCTACAAAATCAAAATCAGTTAGGTAGTTTAATGAAAATTTTGGAATTGACACACTCTCATTCCCCACCCAACTATTGTCATCAACAGCAGAGAAATTGTATTTTAAATCATTTAGTTTTTTATAAATGGCATTTACACTTGCTACTATTACACTTTGCAAATATTAGTTAAGTGTCATACAAAAGAGGTGTAAAAAAGCATAGTTTGTGTAATACAAATAACAGATGCCTGGAAATTTGAAAGTTGCATTTTAGACAATGATATATATGATTCTGGTTATGCATACCTCTGGGCATCAAATTTGTTATTGGTTTCTTTTTTACCTTTGTCAATTGAGCAAAATGACAAGACAAATCTCAATCATTTTAGGAGATTTATTTGCAAAAGTTAATGATGTGTGCCTGGGAGACAGGTCTGTGCCTTCTTCCAAAGATGATTTTGAGGGCTCCAAATTTAAAGGGGAAAGGGTGAGATATTGAGAAGTACACAATTTTCATGTAAGAGGTGGGTAGGGAAAAATAGTCATGCATGCCTTTGTCTGGCTCAGTGAATCTGCATTTTTTACATAAGATGACATAAAAGAAGGGGTCAGAAGAAAAATGCAGGGAATCTAAGATAACAGACATATCTTTGTCAAACATAACAGACAAAACGGGGCAGAGAAAATCAGAAGTGCATTTGTGTCTGGTGGGCTGGGGATGATCTCACCTGCAAAGATAAGCTATAACTTTGCATTGCCATGGTGAAATTTTAACAGCTCACTAGGAATTTCCTAGTGGGCAAAATATGGAGGAAGCATGTTGCTTTTCATCTTATACCCATCTTATTTAGGAACCAAAAGGGGGAGGCAGGTTTGTATGACCCAGGTCCCAGCTTGACTTTTCCCTTTGGCTAAATAAATTTAGTCCCCACATTTAATTTTTCACACTTTTTTTTAAAAAAAGAGAAAGATTGAGTATGTGTGTGTGTATTTATGTTTATATATGTGTGTGAGAGAAAGACGGAGAGAGAGAAAGAAGGAGACAAAAAGAGAGTGTGTGTTGAATGAAGTTCTTCCTAAGGTTTCTATAGTTGGTAATTGAATGACCTATCCAAACATCTTTAGTCACACTAAGGTAATTAGGGGGATTTTGGCCTTCCAATAAAGGTTGTAGGAATTGATTAGGATAAGTAGCTGTTTTTATCCATTTGGGCTACGATAACAAAATACCATAAACTGGGTAGTTTATACAGAGCAGAAATTTATTTCTTACAGCTCTGGAAGCTGGGATGTCCAAGATCAAGGTATCAGCAGATTCAGTGTCTGGCAGGGGCCCATTTCCTGATTCCTAAAACAGTGCCTTACTGAGGTGTCTTTGCATGATGGAAAGGGTGAGCTAGCTCTCTGGGCCTCTTTTCTAAGGGCACTAGCCCCATTTATGAGGACTCCACCCTCAGACTGAATTGTCTCCCCAAGGCCCTACCTCTTAATACCTTCACTTCAGAGGTTAGAGTTTCAACATCTGAAAGCTGGGGGAACACAAACACTCAGATCATAACAATTGTCTTTTATTATCCTTACCTCAACTTTGCTAAAAGATAATTCACAAAGCCTGGCAAAGGTTTCCTCCAGGTGCTCTTTCCTTTTAACAGGATGATATAGCATACTTTGGCCCAGAGTATTTCCTTTTTAAACCATGACCCTGACCTGGCTCCAACACTATTGTCCAAATCTGAACCACATGACTTCTAGCTCCAACTAGTTAGGGATTAATTCCAAGACCCTGTAGTTTTAACTCACCCCTTTGATTTTAACTTAGGATGAAATCACCTCACTCTCTTTCTCAACTCCCACTTACCGAACCTAAAATAAAAGTTAAATAAAAAGTTAAAAATTCCACCCCCATGTTCTCTAATACAAATGTTTGTGCCCCTTTTCTCATTGACACTGTAGGTATGTTTTTCATATATATCCATTGATTTATCTTATTCATTATGATACCAGCAATACTAGGGCTTTTGGAAAATCTGGAAGTAAACATATAAATAGCACTGCAAAAGTAAAACAGATAGGATATCAAAACAGAGAAATCATCTCATAACTTCCGGACCTAAAAATTGTATTCCAGAATTATTTCAAGAATGCTGCAGGTGTGATATTCACAGATCATATAAAGAAGACAGGTTAGCTCAGCAGTCTGAACAACCAGAGAAACAACAGTGCCCTTCACTCATGGGTCCCAGCATGTAAAGGACCCCACAGTGCAAAAGTATTCTCAGTCTCTATATGCAGAACAAAAATGACAACTCAAATATTCAAAATTGGCATAGTGCTTACTATGTAGCGGGCTCTCTTCTCTGTGCTTTACATATACCAACTCGTTTAACACTCAAAAATTTTTTCACACAGGGAACATGTTACAGTTGAGAAAAATGAGTCATAGACAAGTTAAGTAATTTGCCAACTTACACCCCTAACTACTTGACCTATACCATTTGAGCCCTTTCATATTTGTCTTGCCTAGCTCCATTGCTCATCTTTTGTCACTTAACTTCTTTTATAACTGAATCCTCTTCAATATCATCCATTTACAAATTCATTTCACAAAGCATATCCTACAAGGCTTGGTCATTACTGTTGTTCCAGGAAATAGAATTTCTCCTGCTTCAAAAAGCTATGGATTCCTTTTTGAGACAGATAGAATGACCCACATTGAGAACAAAGGTAACTGATCTATTATTTAGAATTTTTCAGATCCAAAGGAATAGTACACAATCAATGTATGGCATTAGGCAACATGTTCTTTTCTCCAAATATTTATTCGAGGGATCACAAACACAATAACAACAGAAAAAAGTTTTGATTCTTAGATATCTGTATACTAATTTATCCAGACTCCAGTTTTATCTGTGGTTTTTAAATATCTAAAAAAAAAAACCCTTATTTATCATTCTCTTCAAAAAAACTATCAACTGAAAAAAATATATGAAAAGTAATACAACTTTTATATTACTAAATACATTATTGAATATTCCTGAAATATCAAAAAAAGAGGCTGGTTATACATCCAAAAATATAGGGATTGCTATTAAGCAACATTTATTCACATTTCATGACATTTCCTAAGTCTCTGAATCTCTCATCCACAATGTGAAGTGACAGCCTCATGGGAGAGCCTGCACGACAGGGGTAGCTCGAATCCTAATTCTGTGTCCACCCGCTTGCCAGTTCTTCGTTACAGCAGCAGTAACTGTTTATAGGCTGATATCCATGAACTTTATAACTCACCCATAAGAAAAATACCTAAACCTTCTCCAGATTAAACGAAACCAGAACAATCAGAAAAGTAGTGCTTAGAAACACTTTTATGTTCTTCAATATACTGTATAACAATTTTGTGATAGGGTTTTCTAATGTGTTTGCAAAGAGAAACAATCATCTCTGGCACTAGAAAGAACCCAAGACTTGCATTCTGCAATGCTGACCACCTAAAATAAAGTAAGGAATTCTACTTAATCTCAATGTCAATTATTTAACACTAAAATACAGTAAAATTTTCCCACTAAATTGAAATGATCAAGTAAATATTTCCCAGCCTCAGAATATTTAGTATTTTATGAATAGAATCTATTTCCTGTTTCAGTCTTTTGATATAAATTATCCAAATATATTCTAACCCATCCTATAAATAATTCTATAATATAGTAAAAATAGCTATCATTTATTGAGGACTAATATGAGGGCCCATTTTGAATGCTTTATATTTCTCATTATTTAGTAGTTTTGACCACCTTTAAATGTAGGTACCATTATAATCACTGCTTTACAAATGATAAAATTAGGGCACAGAAAGAAAAAAGTGACTTTTCCCAAATTTACACAGTTAGAAGTGACAAAATCTATATTTGGACTCAAATAGTGCTAATTCATCTCTCCAATATAAAATGGGATGCACTTTAAGGCATTCTATTAAAATGATGTTATTACACATTTTAATATATTTTACTACTATTTAATACAGTAAATTATATTTACGTAGTGTAATATGTGCTCTACATTAAAGTAAAATTTATTTTGATTTTCTTAGGCCTACTTTTTTTTACTTTTTCCTTTTTTATTTATTTATTTTTAATTATTTTTAGTTCTGGGGTACACGTGCAGGATGTGCAGGTTTGTTACATAGGTAGACTTGTGCCATAGTGGTTTACTGTATCTATCAACCCATCGCCTTGGTATTAAGCCCAGTATGCATTCTAATACTCTCTCTTCCCACCCTCCACCCCCCAACAGGCCCCAATGTGTGTTGTTCCCCTTCCCATGTCCATGTGATCCCATCGTTCAACTCCCACATATAAGTGAGAACATGCGATATTTGGTTTCCTGTTCCTGGTTAGTTTGCTGAAGATAATGGCTTCCAGCTTCATCTATGTCCCTGAAAAGGACATGATCTCATTCCTTTTTATGGCTGCATAATATTTCATGGTGTTTGTGTATCACATTTTCTTTATCCAGTCTATCATTGATGGGCATTTGGGTTGATTCCATGTCCTTGCTCTTGTGAACAGTGCTTTAATGAACATATGTGTGCATGTATCTTTGTAATACAATGATTTATATTCCTTTTGGTATATACTCAGTAATGAGATTGCTGGGTCAAATGGTATTTCTGGTTCTAGCTCTTTGAGGAATCACCACACCATCTCCCACAATGGTTGAACTAATTTACATTCCCACCAATAGTATAAAAGCATTCCTATTTCTCCGCAACCTCGCCAGCATGTTGTTTCTTAACTTTTAAGTTAAGAAACTGGTGTGAGATGGTATTTCATTGTGTGTTTGATTTGCATTTCTCTAATGATCAGTGATGTTGAGCTTTTCTTCATATGTTTGTTGGCTGTGTAAATGTCTTCTTTTGAGGTGTGTCTGTTCATATTCTTTGCCCACTTTTTAATGGAGTTGACATTCTTCACAGAATTAGAAAAAAACTATTTTAAACTATTTTAAAATTCATACAAAACCAAAAAGAGCCTGGATAGCCAAGACAATACTAAGCAAAAAGAACAAAGCTGGAGGCATCACCCTACTGGATTTCAAACTATACTATAAGTCTACAATAATCAAAACAGCATGGTACTGGTACAAAAACAGACACATAAACCAGTGAAACAGAATAGAGAACTCAGAAATAAGGTCACACATCCACAATTCTCTAATCTTCGACAAACTTGTTAAAAACAAGCAATGGGGAAAGGATTCCCTATTCAACAAATGGTGCTCAGATAACTGGCTATCCGTTTGCAGAAAATTGAAACTGGACACCTTCCTCACACCTTATACAAAAATTAACTGCAGATGGGTTAAAGACTTAAAAGTAAAACCCAAAACTATAAAAACCCTGGAAGAAAATCTAGGGAATACCATTCAGGACATAGGCACAGGCAAAGATTTCATGATGAAATCGCCAAAAGCAATTGCAACAAAAGCAAAAACTCACAAATGAAATGTAATTAAACTAAAGAGCTTCTGCACAGCAAAAGAAACTATTATTAGAGTGAACAGGCAACCTACAAAGTGTCAGAAAATCTCTGCAATGTATCCAACCGACAAAGGTCTAATATCCAGAATCTACAAGGAACTCACCAGTTTGCAAGAAAAAAACATACTTTATAACTTTTCAAATTCATACTTAATGTTTTATTCATTTTTTTATTTATTTCAAATTAATAAATGTTTAATTTATGAACACAACAATAAAAATCTCTTAGGAAAAATGTTGACATTACCAAAATATGATAATTTAAAATATTGTTTTGTATAGCTTTCTGACATTTTGCTCTATTGTATAAAATATTTTTTCATCATTACCACTATATTACACAAACAATTTGGAATGTCACTATACTTGAATATAAGTCCAATGAGGACAAGATTGTTTTTGTCTTCTTAATTTTTTTTCTCTTATGCCTAAAACAATAGAAGTTCAACAAATAATTTTTAAATTAATATATTTTTGAGTGAACTTCAGTCATTCTTTATATTATTTGCTATTCTTATTATTTTTTTCTTATTCCTTTGAATTTTACTGTCCTTTTAGTCATTACTTCAGAATTGTACTAAGCAAACCAATCCTTATAAATAATCTCATTGTATATTTCCTTGTAATTAGAACTTTCATTTCTCAGTAATTTTTACAGGATTCATTTTTTTATGTCAGGGGACTGGGAGTGTGTTCATAGCAACTTATTTGTTCTCTTGATTCATATTTTCACCTTCTTCCTACCAGCAGCAACCATTCTTATTAAAGTATATTATTTTGTTTGTATGCATGCTTGTGAAAGGTGTCATATTTTTATATGTAAAAATACATGGTATTTTTATCTTGCATTATGTTTCTTACTTTTTTTCCAATTGGTTCCATAAATGAAAAATCTATTCTTCTCTATATGCATACATCCTAACCCAACATAAAATATTTGAATTGCACTGGTCCTTTCACTACTTGTATCCTTTCACTGCTTGTGTATTTCTTCTCCTCACCCCTGATATAGACACAATTACAATCAGTTTACCCCTCCAGAATAATACTGCATTGAAAATTCTTAGGCACTCTATACATTACATATACATTTGATTAAATATTCTACATATGTTGCATCACAATTGAGAAGCTTTTTTTAATAGATTTCCTCTTAGTTTTCTTCTATATCTTGGTTTAGTGTGCTATTATTATATGCTGGCTGTTAAACTACCCTTTGAAGGGCCACCAGAATTCAGTCATATGATATAATATCACAAGGTTTATTAGGAGTTTCTATTTTTCTATTCAGAAAAATGTCCCTTACTAAATCTTATAATCAATATCAATTGCCCTTTAGTGACATGGAAAATAACAAAGGATATGTGCCCCTCGTTTAAAGCTGAAAACAGAACCAGAAATAAACTTATAGTCAAGTCAGTAGGAAGAAAGAATCGAATCACATCCCTAGAAGTTCATTTAACCTTCTTGAGGCATTGCAGTGATGTCTGAGTGTAGTTACAAACTCATGTCCACTTTGAGACAAACCTGTAAATTTCCTTGTGTCTCATAATCTGTGTCTGTAAGTTAGGAAAAAATGTCTACCAAGGCAAGAATAATTTAAATATCCAGTTATTCATGTTTATCACAGTGCTCTCAGTCTGTTGTTGGAATCCCACTCAAACACAGTGAACTATTCTATTCCGGTTTCTTTCACATCATAAGAACTAGTACATAAAGACAGGATGTACCTCCACTGACACATTTTTGACTAGAAATAAAATGTTATTTGAGAGTAGGGGTTGGGGTGTTAGTGCCTCAACGTGGGAAAAAAGTTTTAATCTGTGTTTTACAGATTACGAAACATTTATTTTCTAGCATATCTGGGATAGCTCTGCTTAAATGGCTCCTGAGATACATTCCTGGACAGGTTCACAGGCACAAGCCTACTGATAATCCGCCAACGGATCATTTTCCCATACAGCCTTATCTTTGATACTCTTCTGTCAATACTGTGCACCAATGATACCAAAGCAGAAAAACATGTTTGGGCTAAACAATACTGTTCATTTAGGTGGAAAAAATGGGATGAGGGAGGAGCTGTTATGTAGAAGTACAAATAAATTCAGTGGATGAAGGGAACTTCCCATTGAATTTTTTTATTTCAATATAATAGAAGCCAAGTCATAATCCAATTATAAAATCAAAAATGCATTTATTCATAAGCCAAATACAATGGCAATCAATTATTTTTCCCCAAAACAGGGCTGTATTTGCAATACTGAAAACAAATTACATCAGTACATGTGCAAAGTATAATGAGCATGTTCACTGGGAATTATGAAATACAGAGAGAACCCTTTATAGGCAGGAGCCTCTCTACAGTGAACTAGAGGTGGAAGTGGAAGTAGTGGATGTGGAACAGAGCAGGGATGGAGAGTTAAGACCAAGACATTAAGTGTTCTCTGACCTAGCAATAAGTCCTCACTTGTGACAAAGCCATAATAAAAAATTACTACTTTGCATTACAATTGTACTTATAACTGAACTATTATTATAGTCTTTCCAAAGAGTATTTACAATTAAATGCTATATTCTTAATTTTACTTTTATCAAAATTACTGATTGCTTACACTTGAATATATTATTAAAATATTGGATAGTTTAATTATCAGCATAGTTTATATCTCATTTAGACAAATGTTGAATCCATTTTTATTATATGCAGAATGGGGGGGAAAGGCTGCTGATTTCAGTAGAGACTGGTGAGAGTAATCAAACAGGTAGATAAACCACAAAAAGCATATCAAAATTTTGTCATGTGTGATGAAGCCAGAGAATGGTCTAAATCATACAATTGACTATAATCCAAAAGACCAGTCTCGACTTTAAAGCTGTTTATTTTTTCTAGGTCCAATAATAGTGTAAGTCAGAGGAATAAAAAGATTACACTATGACTGGGCCAATGGGACCACTGGGTTATTGGCCACATTTAGGAGCTGGCTTCTTGAAACAACATAAGCTATGGCCACCAAAAATATGTGTTGAATTTGATGAATTGAGTAAAACGTTTCTTGATATTAATGGATAATTTGAGTGAGGTTATGCAATGTGATTGTCCTGCCAACCTAATGCACAATATTCTGGTCTTACGAAGAAAACCAATGGGCAAGCAGTTATGCATAAAATCATCCAGTTAAAATTACTTTAAAATACTAAAATCTACTTAATAATGACCTTATTTAACCTGCTTTAAAGACTGTAACTTAGTAAAGCCTCATAAGATCTCCACAAAGATGATACTGGTATCTCAATTTACAGATAAGTTCACTGGAATCAGAGAGTATAAACTGCAAAATGTCACAATTAAATGGCAAAGCTAGAATCAAACTCATTCAATTTAATGATAGTATCCAGGCTTTTAAACCATCACACTATGAATTGAGTTGAAAATATTTGTCTAAATATGTTAGGGAAGTGAAGAGTTAGTATCTATATCTTCTATGTAGAGCAGGAGTTCACAAAATAGAAGCAGCAAACCTACCTATGTAGCTACTAAGTTTATTTACATACGCTCACAGAGGGGAAAAAAAGAGTTAAAGCCTTCTCTTTTTTATGATCCCTACATCATAGAAACGTTTACTCATTTACTTCTTCATTGCCAAAACACCCCATTACACAATCATTCCTTGCTTCACCTCATCAGTGAAGTTTTCACCAACTCCTAGGTCAGATGCTTTTAGTTTTGGAGAAGCAATTTTCCAGCTATCAAAGTGCCTGAGAGCTTTCAGAGTTTCTTTTTTGATAACACCTTCATCATTTTCTAAGTTATTACAAACAAAAAATTACGAAGCTGACTTTTCCTATCAGATCTTTGTTAAAATCAAGACAATCTTTATAATGCCTTTCTTAGATATAAAGCCCAGTGTTGACATTTACATATTTAAGTTCTTTAACATCTGTTTCCACATCTCATCAGTATCAACTGCTCCCTGAATTTTCTCCTTCAACACAAAGTACATCTTTCTTCTGTAGAAAGCTGATCTCAATCTCTGACCTCCCAAATTAGAAGGCCATTTTTCCCAGTCATCTCTTGCAGGTGCACCCCATTAGCAGTTGGTATCTTACTGGAAACAAGACAGTCTTTTCAATAAATGGTGCTGGGAATACCAGAGACCCATGTGCAAAAGAATAAAATTGGACCCTTGTCTCACCCCATTTGCAAAAATCAATTCAAAATTAATTACAGACTTAAATGTAGGCTCTGAAACTGTGAAGCTACTAAAAGAACACATAGGTAAAACAGATATAAGACATTGGTCTGGGCAATGATACTTTTAGGTTTGACCCCAAAAGCAGAGGCAACAAAATTAGAGACAAATTGAATTAAATCATAACAAAAAGCAACTGCACAAGAAAGGAAACAACAGAGTAAAGAGCAAACCTATGAATTGGTAGAAAATGTTTGCAACTCATACATCTGATAATGGAGCTAATATCAAAAATATATAGGAAACTTAAACAATTCTATCTATATGAAGAAAAAAAGGATTTGATTAGAAAATGGGCAAAAAATGAATAGACATTTTCAAAAGATGGCTTTCAAATGGCCAACAGCTATATACAAAAAAATTTCAACATCACCAATCATTAAGTAAATAAGAATTAAAATGACAATAAGGTATCACTTCACACCTGTTAGAATGATTGTTATCAAAAGTAAAAATAAGTGTGAGCAAGAATGTGGAGAAAAGAGAACACTTGGACACTGTTGGTGGGAATGTATCTTAGTACAGCAATTACAAAAAAATTGTATGAATTTTCCTCCAAACACTAAAAAATTAAATGGCTTATGTTCCAGAAATTCTACTTCTGAATATTTACCTCTCAAAATTAAAACCAGTCTGTGGAGGAGATGTCTGCCCTCTCAAGTTTGTTGTAGCACTATTGACAATAGCCAACTTTTAGAATCAACCTCCATCAGCATATGGATAGATAAGGAAAAGGATGCACATAAACACAATGTAATACTATTCTACCTTATAAAAGAAACTTTGTCATCGGTGAAAACATGAATGAAATTGAAGAATATTACACTAAGTGAAATAAGACAGGCACAGAAAGACAAATACTGCATATTCTTGCTTGGAAATTGGGGAGATGACAGAGGGTGCAAAGCCCCAGTTAGACAGGAGGAATATTTTTTATCTCTTTTGAGTTATATTGCAAAGCACAGTAAATGTAGTAAATAATAATGTATATTATATTTCAAAATTACTATCAGAGTGCATTTCAAATGTTCGCATTTTAAAAAATAATATATATTTGAGGTGATGGATGTGTTAGTTAATTTAATTATTCCACTTTGCATTTATAAATCATCACATCACTTTGTGCTCCATAAATATATATTTATATAATTTATAAATTTACAATTAAAAGTAAAAATAAATTCACAGAAAGGTCATTTTGATCATAGAGTGAGAGTGTTACCAGGGGTCCTAGTTGTCCCAAAAGGCATTCTTTTCCATTTAGTGTTACAAAGCCAACACACAAAACCAAATGTAAGTGTTAAGCAGTGCGGGCCTTATTCAATGACCACAAAATTGGAGAAGTGGGAGAGTATCTTGAAAATCAGCTCAGCTCCTGAGAACCTGAAAGTTATAGATATAGGATATTTTTAATGAAGAAATTGGTCATTAAGAAAAAGGGGAGGAATATTCGTGCTTTTGTTGGTGGTGGAAGAGAAATTTTCCTGGAATCAAGGTGCTGCCTCTTTTATGTCTTTCTTAGTCTCCTCTGGTCATCGTCATGGTAATTGTTAACTGTCATGGTACAAAGGAGAGTGTCACTTAGCATGGAAACTGGATTATACTGAAGCTACAGGTGAAGTACACTGCCATCAGGGATTTTGCCAACTTTAGCTGGTTTAGTCCTAAGAAGGATGTCTGACCACAGACATCCAAATTCCTAAAAATAAGCTGAATTAAAGCTTAGTAGTAATTTAGCTATGTCACATAGGCACTGCATTGGGCAACAAAAGCTGGGTAGGGGTCCAGGTAAGTCCTGTAGGCACTATAAAGGGTAATATGAGCATAGCCTGTTTGTTAAAAATATGATAATTGGTGTTAAACTGCCTTAGTTTGGCCAAGTTTCTAATTATTCTCTTTATAAAATTCAATTTCTCTGTTCCTGAGTTTCCATACATAAAAAATGAAGGTAATGACACCTACTGTTGGTGGGACTGTAAACTAGTTCAACCATTGTGGAAGACAGTGTGGCGATTCCTCAAGGTTCGAGAACTAGAAATACCATTTAACCCAGCCATCCCATTACTGGGTACATACCCAAAGGATTACAAATCATGCTGCTATAAAGACACATGCACACGTACATTTATTGTGGCACAATTCACAATAGCAAAGACTTGGAACCAACCCAAATGTCCATCAATGATAGACTGGATTAAGAAAATGTGGTACATATACACCATAGAATACTATGCAGCCATAAAAAAGGATGAGTTCATGTCCTTTGTAGGGACATGGATGAAGCTGGAAACCATCATTACCAGCAAACTATCACAAGGACAAAAAACCAAACACTGCATGTTCTCACTCATAGGTGGGAACTGAACAATGAGAGTACTTGGACACAGGAAGGGGAACATCACCCACCGGGGCCTGTCGTGGGGTAGGGGTAGCGGGGAGTGAAAGCATTAGGAGATATACCTAATGTAAATGATGAGTTAATGGGTGCAACACACCAACATGGCACAGGTATACATATGTAACAAACCTGCACATTGTGCACATGTACCCTAGAACTTAAAGTATAATAATAAAAAAAGTAAATAAATAAATAACCTACACACGTACTCCTGAAAAAAAAATCAAATGAGGTATTCTAAAAGCAACACTGAAAAACCTGTCGGACACAAATGTTTTTAATAAATGTTTGCTATTATTATTACTATTTAAAATTGTGCAAATATTGAGATTTAAAGAGATTATTTCAAACAGAAGTGGGCATAAGATAGAATTTTAAATAATTTAAAATATAGTTCAAACCAAATTAACCATAGAAAGTGTGATAAAATTATTTCATAGCTGTTAATCTAAATAAATATGCTTTTAATCATTAGGTGGCATTTAATTAACCTGCAATAACTCTCTTATTAAATTTAAATTAAATCATTATATGAGACATTATTTAAATTGTACATGAATGTTATTTTTTAACTGCCATGCAGTTACCTAAAGTAGTTGAGATTTGCTGAAGTGGAAGTTAAAAATTTTTTTATGTTTACTTTTCTCATGTCCTTGCTGCCAATTCTATACTCTTATTTCACAAATTTAAATACTCTATTAATTTAGGGGCAGTCATCTACAAGTGGAAAACAATACTAAACGAATAAAAAAGGATACAAAGAAAACAATTATAGAAATTGTCTGGTTAATCACTCAACCTTACTGTCCCCAAAATATATGTCATATGCTTTGATAAGTAGATTTAGATAGATAGATATAGATAGATAGATAGATAGATAGATAGATAGATAGATAGATAGATAGATATTGTTTTAGTTATAATCCAATACTATTTTAATTTGTTACCTGCATTGTTAAGGAGCTTCAGTTTTACCTTTTGTTTTACATGCTCCAGATCTGCAACCAACCACTTCTTTGAGGAGCTCTACTTCCATTTGTCAGGGAATGATATATTTGTTAATCAAGATCTGGTTGCTGGATGTGTTCATTGCTACTGGAGTGTTGCTACTTCTAGGCTCTCTTAAGGGACAAAAATAGGTGATATATGTATAGATACTAGCCCATGCATATACTTGTTTAAGAATCTATTTGTCCGCAGGCATATCCAAGAAAACCCACATGAGTTTATACTAACACCTGGGAATTCAAACCAAAATGACAGCGTTTATTCTAGCTTTCCTCTGTCTTGTTTTGGTTTTGCTTTTTTCAACTTCTGTCTCCTTCAGTGAAAAACTATGTTATGTGCTTTTTAATACCAAGAATTATTTTTGGCATATTACATTGTTCAAATCATGTTCACAAAACTTACCTGGATGTAATTCTGCAAGTTACCTATCACATGCTTTAAGATTATTACTTTGCAACATTTGATTTCTTTGGTTTATCTCAGTCTACTTGAGTATATCTGAATAGCTGTTTTATTGTGTGTGTGTGTTATTGTTTTTGTTCTTAAGGACTGTGGGGTACACTTCATAAGCCATTGTTTGTAAATACATTGGCTAAATAGGGCCAGGTTTAGTGGCTTACACCTGTAATCCCAGCACGTTGGGGGGTTGAGGCAGGTGGATCACTTGAGCCCAGGAGTTCGAGACAAGCTTGGGCAACATGACAAAAGCCCATGGTATGGTTTGGCTGTGTCCCCACCCTAATTTCATCTTGAATTCCTACATGCTGTAGGAGTGACTCAGTAGGAGGTAATTGAATCATTGGGGCAGGTCTTTCCAGTGCTCTTCTACTGATAGTGAATTAGTCTAATGAGATCTGATGGATTTAAAAAGGGGAGTTTCCCTGCACAAATGCTCTTCTCTTGTCTGCTGCCATCTAAGATGTACTTTTCACCTTCTACCAGGATTGCGAGGCCTCCCCAGTCAGCTGGAACTGTAAGTACAATAAACCTCTTTCTTTTGTAAATTGCCAAGTCTCAGGAATGTCTTCATCAGCAGCATGAAAACAGACAAATACAGTCAAGTGGTACAAGTAGAATGGGGTGCTGCTGAAAAGATACCTGAAAATGTGGAAGTGACTTTGGAACGGGGTAACAGGCAGAGGTTGGAATCATTTGGAAGGCTCAGAAACACAGGAAAATGTGGAAAAGTTTGGAACTCCCTGGAGAAATTTTGAATGGTTTTGACAAAAATGATGATAATGATATGGACAATGAAATCTAGACTAAGGTGGTCTCAGATGGAGATGAGGAACTTGTTAGAAACTAGAGCATGGGCGACTCTTGTTATATATTAGCAAAGAGACTGGTGGCATTTTGCCCCTGCCCTAGAGTTTTGTGGAACTTTGAACTTGAGAGAGATGATTTAGGGTATCTGGCAGAAAAAATGTATAAGCAACAAAGCATTTAAGAGGTGACTTGGGTGATGTTAGAGGCATTCAGTTTTAAAGGGCAGATAGAGCATAAAAGTTTGGAAAATTTGCAGCCTGACAATGCAATAGAAAAGAAAATCCCATTTTCAGGGGAGAAATTCAAACCAGCTGCAGAAATTTGCATAAGTAACAAGGAGCTAAATGTTAATCACCAAGACAATGGTGAAAATGTATCCAAGACATGTCAGAGGGCTTCACAGCAGACTCTCCCATAATAGGCCCAGAAGCCTAGGAGGAAAAAATGGTTTTGCGGGCTGGGCCCAGGGTTCCCATGCTGTGTGGAGCTTAGGGAATTAGTGCCCTGTATCCCAGCCACTCCAGCCATGGCTGAAATGGGCCAATGCAAAGCTCGGGCTGTGGCTTCAGAGGGTGCAAGCCTCAAGTCTTAGTAGCTTCCACATGGTGTTAAGCCTGCCAGTGCCCAGAAATCAAGAATTGGGGTTTGGGAACCTTCATTTAGATTTCAGAGGATGTATGGAAACGCCTGGATGTCCAGGCAGAAGTTTGCTGTATGGGTTGGGTCCTCATGCAGAACCTCTACTAGGGCAGTGAGGAAGGGAAATGTGGGGTCAGAGCCCCCACAAAGAGTCCCTATTGGGGCACCACCTAGTGGAGCTATGAGCAGAAGGCCTCTGTGGATCTATAAGAAGAAGGCTGGACACCAGAATTGTAGATCCACCAACAGCTTGCACTGTGTGCCTTGGAAAGCTGCAGACACTCAACACCAGCCCATGAAAGCAGCTTGGGGGGAGGCTGTACCCTGAAAAGCCACAGGGGCAGAGTTGCCCAAGATCATGGTAACTCCCCTCTTGCATCAGTGTGACCTAGATGTGAGACATGGAGTCAAAGGAGATCATTTTGGAGCTTTAAGATTTGACTGCCCAGCTATATTTTGGACTTGCATGGGGCCTGTAGCCCCTTTGTTTTGGCCAATTTCTCCCATTTGGAATGGCTGTATCTACCCAATGCCTGTATCCCCATTGTATCTAGGAAGTACCTAACTTGCTTTCAATTTTACAGGCTCATAGACAGAAGAGATTTGCCTTGTCTCAGATGAGACTTTGGACTGTGGACTTTTGAGTTAATGTTAAAATAAGACTTTGGGGGAACTGTTGGGAAGGCATGATTGGTTTTGAAATCTAAGGACATGAGATTTGGGAAGGGTCAGGTGTGGAATGATATGGTTTGACTGTGTCTCCACCCAAATCTCATCTTGAATTCCCACATGTTGTGGGAGGGACCCAGTAGGAGGTAATTGAATCATGGGTTCAGGTCTTTCCCATGCTGTTATGATAGTGAGTAAGTCTCACGAGATCTGATGGTTTTAAAAAGGGGAGTTTCCCTGCACAAACTCTCTTCCCTTGTCTGTCACCAGACACCAGACATGTCTCACCAGGTGAGATGTGCCTTTCACCTTCTGCCATGATTGTGAGGCCTCCCCAGCCACACGGAACTGTAAGTCCAATAAACCTCTTTCTTTGGTAAATTGCCCAGTCTCGGCTATATCTTTATCAGCATCATGAAAACAGACAAATACACCCTATCTCTGCAAAAAATTAGCCAAGTGTGGTGGCATGTGCCTATAGTCCTAGCTATCCAGGAGGCTGAGGTGGGAGAATCACCCGAACACAGGAGGTGAAAAGCAATGAAAGGCTAAATAAACATTTAATGGCTAATATGTTCCCCACAAAATTAGGTATAGACAGTGATATACAATACCACTGTATTCCCAGACCTTAATATAATGAAAACCAAAAGCCTATAAGCTAGTTAAGATAAAATTTAATTCATTGATAAATTAAAATTTCCTTCTGATAATTGTAGGATTTTTTAAATTCTTCAAAATCATCAGTATTTGTGTTATACTTTTTCATTACTTTTTCTGGATAATCCATTAATCCTTTTAGTCTAAGTATTCAAATAAATGTTCTACTGGAAAAATTACACAATTTCTGTAACTTTTTCATCTTATAGTAGCATTCTTTTCTTGTATAAGTTTTGGTATGTTTCATCTTCTGGAATTCTTATTCTGAAGTGCTTTTCTCTATATGTTTGCCTAATCTAATTCTAATACCAGAATAAATTATAGATTTTTATTACTTTAAGTAGAAATTAATATTGAAGTCCAGTTTCTTGTGGTTTCAGGTTTTTGGGAAAGAAAAGTCAATATATATGACATAAGATAAAGGGAATTATTCATCACTTTACACCTACTATAGGCATATACAGTATAGCTGAATCTAATGACAAAGAAATTATCATCTCTTGAATAATTTTAATATCACAATTTATAAACTTACAATGTTATAATATTTGAAAATATTGTTATTAATGAAAACACATATCAGTAGGGTTTGTTTCTTTTGAAATCAATTTCTTTTCAAATGCCTTTTTGCCCAAATTCATTCAGAGAAAAATTACATTCTTGTCCTGTATTAATTATTAATGAAAGTTTTTTAAATCCCTCTTTCACTATAAGGGTAATTCCTACAACTATTCCTAACTCATTCAATAGGGAAGAGGAACTCCCATTTTAATATATCAAAGCCAAAGACATTCATAGTGTAATATTGCATTAATGGCAAGGGTTACTATATCTGAAAGGCGGGAATCCAGCAATCCTCTCTCTCCTTTGAACTTTCTGGCTCAGACATAGGCAAGTGCTGGCCTGTTGGGTCAGGTAGTCACCATTCTTCTTTTACAGTTCGTATGGATAGAAAAGTGGGAACTTTGGGGCCACTAAGAGTGTCTAACCATTCCTCTCTTCCCTTTGTCTGAGTGTGTGGTTTCACTGTTTTGACTAAGGGTAATAAGTAGAAACCCTGATGCTTAAGAGTCTAAGCTCTTTCCTCAATTTAAATTTACTGGAAAGTCATAAATTACAGAATATTAGGCACTGGCTTACATATTAATAAAATTCTTTGTAATTTTCACCTTTTCTCTTCTGTGTATGTATTCTTAGAGAACACCGTGGTGAATTAGGATTTATCCATAATACCCACATGAATCTTACCAGTGATCTGCTAACAATAAACTTGGTACAAGAATGTATAAATATGTGAATATAAAAGAGACAAAGAGAGAAAGAAAATTTTTAATTTACTGAAATTATATATCATCATATCATTAAAATATTTAATGAAAGTCCTATAAATTTTTTAATTTTCAGAGATTTTCTAGCTCATTTCTCAGGATGATTTAACTATAATGTATAATCCCAGAAAAGTCACAAATATGCTTGCTATATAGGATTTAATTCTGGCCTACTAAACTTTTGATAATGTCTTCCAGAACAAACAAATAAATATTTCTTTAAGTAATAAGCAGTATTAAAATTATATGAAAAAATATTTTAATGAATACTGGTTCATAATAATTAAACTATATCTTTCACATATAAAAAATATTTATGCCCTGTGCCTTATGGTATGAAGAATGTTCTCAACTACTTTCAAGTAGAAATTAACATTGAAGTAGAGTTTCTTTGTGTTTTGGGTTTTTTGGAAAGAAAAGTCAATACATATGACATAAAATACAGGGGATAAGTAGTCATTTTATGCCTACTAGATGCATACACAGCCATGCATCGCTTAACAACAGGCATATATTTTGAAAAATGCATCATTAAGTGATTTCATCATTGTGCAAACATCCTATAGTGTACTTACACAACCAACATGGTATAGCCTATTACAGACCTAGGCCATATGGCATAGCCTATTGCTCCTGGGCTACAAACTGTACAGCATGTTATCTACTCAATACTGTGGGGGACTGTAACACAATGGTAAGTATTTGCATGTGTAAACATATCTAAACTTAGAAAAGGTGTAGTAAAAATAAGGTATTGTTGACCAAAATGTCATTATGTGATGCATGACTAATAACCTCTAGGACATAGTCTAAATATTTCAGAAGCACTGACATTTATGTGATTAAGTAGCAGGCAGGAAGTAGAAGAAAATTAAAACAAATGTGAATGAATTACCGTCTCATAGCAATGCATATATATTAGTTATTTGATGGAGTTTCTACAAATTATTTTTTCCATAAAACCTGAACTTCTTTTAACATACTTTAAATAGTAATTGGAGAATAGTTTATCGTAGCCGAATATTTGAAGTACTGATCAATAAAAATCATGAAATGGGAAACACGCTGCTTTGTAGTTCAAAGAAACATTAAAGACTAAATATTTCAAGACCAAAGTGACTTGAGTACATAACTGACTTAAGTCCAAATCTTTCTTTCAGCAGAAACTTCATTTGTTGAATTCTGGTTTGATTTTCATTACTACCTAGCATTTTTAAAACTAACACGAGGAATGTGATTGTCCATTAAAAACTGATACAATTCAAACTAAGGGTTCAAAAACAATCAAAAACAATCTAAATTGTTTTCTGCAGAGTATCACTGAAATATTGAAAGGAATCCCTGATAAATCAGAAAGTTCAGGTTTGAATCCTAACTCTGTTACTTTTTTACTTGAAACTTTAGCTAAGTCTCCTGATGATTCAATTAAAAAGGAATATTAATGTTTCTAACAAGGTTGTTGTCAATGCAGAAAATGTAATGTATATGAAAATTACAGGAAATTTTTTAAATACATGTATATATTAAATATCCAAGGACTTAATTTTCTATAGAAAAAAGATCAAAGATTAAAAGAGCTTTAAGTAAATGCCTTTTTTTTTTTTTTTAGAGATTTTTTTTTCTCATAGTTTTTTTTTTTTATTATACTTTAGGTTTTAGGGTACAGGTGCACAATGTGCAGGTTTGTTACATATGTATCCATGTGCCATGTTGATTTCCTGCACCCATTAACTCGTCATTTAACATTAGGTATATCTCCTAATGCTGTCCCTCCCTCCTCCCCCAACCCCACAACAGTCCCCGGAGTGTGATGTAAATGCCTTTTAAAGACTAAATAGAAAAAGAATATCAGTAACTGTGTGTTCTCCCACCAGCATCTCAACTAAGATTATAACTCCCCAACCTCATTAGCCTGAAAATTGTGACTCATTTAATGCCTTCTCTAAGTGGTGAAATATACTTGGCAACTAAGATCTCTTTTTTGTTTTTTGTTTGTTTTTTAATTCCTATTACCATTCCCTACATGGCAAGATGTTTGTCTTTGTTTCTCCTACTGTGGAACTCAGGAGGGAAAAACAGTGGGCATTTCTTATAAACATTGTTAAGTAAACGAAAAGGCTGTTATTACTTGGAGCAAGAGATTAAAATTGAGGCCAAAAATAGAGCACCTAAAATCTAGAAGGAAAATCAAGGAAGAAAATATATTTGTGAAATTAGGGCAATCAAAACTGTCTGTGCAAAATAAGGAATTTAGAAAGCTGTATACATGCCCAAGACAGGACACACGGTCAGAAAATAACCCCCAAGACCTTAAGCTTTCACTTTCAGATAATCAGTAGGCTTAAGGCAAGCAGGAAGTAAGTGTCAAAGCAGAATGTAAAGCCATGTGGCTAAGCACTGAAGGAGTATCCTACCACCACCCCGAGCAAGGGACAAATGTACAAAGAATGGGAGAAGGGTTTTCCTTTTCTTTTTCTCTTTCTTACTTTCATTTTATTTTTGTACCTTCCCTCTTCTACCACCACCTCCCTTCCTTCTTTCTCTCTCTGCTTCTGGCATTCAAGAAAAACTCTGCCAAACACTAGATGCACAAAAATTAAAGAGATAGAGATTTCAGAGACAACATATGACAGACAGATCTTACCAAATAATTTAGAAAAGTCACTAAATAACCATATAGCTACAGTCCATAGCAGGGAGTAAAAAAAAAAAAAAAAAAAAAAATGTGAAGGAGAATGAGATTTTCAGAGTAACCACATTATAATATTCAAAATGTTCAATTTATAGCAAAAAAATTATAAAAGATGCAAAGAAACAAGAAAGTATGTGTTATTGAAGAAATAAATTAACAGAACCTGCCCCCAAAGAAGCACACACATTGGGCTTACTAGACAAAGACTTTAAACCAATTATCGTAAATATTTTCAGCAAGCTGAAAGAAGCCATGGAAAGAAAGCTAAAGAAAGTTGGGGAATTATGCATATATAAATACAGAAAATTTTACAAAATGATTGAACCTAAAAAAAAAACTAAAAATTTCTGATGCTAAAAAGTACAATAAATGAAATAAAAATTCACTAGAGTGTTTCAATAGAGGATTTGAGCAGATAAAGAAATAATCAGTGGATCTGAATAGAAGCCAATTGAAATTATCCAGTCTGAGGAGCAGATAGAAATAAAAAATGAAGAAAAATTAATAGAGCCTAAGAGATGTCTGGGAAACTAACAAGCAGGCTGACAAATACATAATAGAAATAAAGGTAGGAGACAGAAACAGGTGATTAAAGAATATTTAAAGAAATAATGATGAACAACTTTCTAAATTTGACAAAAGACACAAATCTAAACATAAACAAGCTCAAGGAACCCCAGATTAATGCAAAGAGATCCACACCAAGACATACTGTAAAAATCTTGAAAGCAGCAAGAGAGAGCAACTCATCACAGACAGGAATCCTTAATAAGATTAACAACATATTTGTATCAGAATCCATGGAGACCAGAAGAATGGGATGAACTTTTTAAAGTAAAGTAAAAATAAATTATGTCAATCTGGAATTTTATTTACAGCCAAACTATCCTTCAAAAATGAAGGCAAAATTAATAACATATTGGAATATCTTGGATACTCCAAGATTAAGACAAGCCAGGTTAGGCAGTTGCTAGCAAACCTATCCTACAAAAAGTGGTAAAGGGAGTTCTTCAGGCTGAAATGAAAGGACACTAGACAGTATCTTGACTCATAGAAAGAAATAAAAATCTTCAGTAAAGGTAAATACGTAGACATAAATCTAAACCGATTAATATATTAATGTATTTTTTTGTTTTTCAGTCTCTTTTGGTTCCTATATGATTTTTAAAAATGAATACAAATCAATAATAACAAAGAATTACAAATACAATAATTACAAATCTATGTTAATGGGCACAAAATGTTTAAAATGTGGCTATGACAGCCTAACGAGGAGGATAGACAGAAATAAGAGCAGAATTTTTGTATGCAATTAAAACTAAGTAGGTATCAATTCTAAGTAGAGTTTTATAAACTTAATATGCTAATTGTAATCCCTGTGGTAACCACAACATACTGCATGACATTTCATTTTAAGGAAACTATTATAATAAAACAACCCTTTCATAAATACTTAGGTATTCAACATTTATATTTATTCTCACATATTTTTGTGTTTCTTTTTTCTTCTCTTGATCATTGTTGACTTTTACTTATTCTTCTCTCAGCCACCCCTTTTTAAAATTTGTTTGAAACCATTTACTTGGTTCTGTTGTTTTGCTTTTTCGTTTTGTATTTAATAATCCTATTATTCATTCAACTTGCCTCAGTTACTCTCATTTAAAGTCATTTATTAAAGAGAATTGAAGGAAGTAGAAGATTTTGGCTCAGAGGCCAAGCCCATTTTTAATGTCTTCATTCATTATCAGTTTAAGACATCTGTTTATATTATTCTAATAAACATTTTGTTCTGAAATAACTGTAGATTGATATACAGTTGTAATAAATAATGCGGGGAAATCACCTTTACCCTTTACTTAATTTCTCTTAGTAGTAATATCTTACAAAACTATAGTCCAATATCACAACCAGGACTTCTACATTGTTGCAGTAAAGACGCAGAACATTCCACCCTCACAGCATCCCTCTTGGTGCCATTAAATAGCCACAAACACTTCCCTCCTGCCTCTATGCATTATCCATGGCAACTAATAATCTCTTTCCCATTTCTATAATTTTTTGTTCAACAATGTTATTTAGATGGGAGTCACACAATCATACAGTGGGTAAACTTTTGTGATTAGCTGTTTCACTCAGCATAATTCTCTGGAGATTCACCTAGATCCATCAAGAGTTTATTCCTTTTTATTGCTGAGTAGTATTTTGAGGCATGCATGTTATATTTTAATTATTCAGCCATTGAATAATATATTAAGTTTCCAGTTTGGGGATTTTATGTGCATAATAAAAATATTATATAAATTTGTAAACAGCTATTACATAAGTTTTCATTTCTCTAGGATAATAGCCTAAGAATGCAATTGCTAGGTCATATAGTAGTCACTATTTTAGTTTTGTAAGAGGCTTCCAAGTTGCTTTCTAGAATGAATTTACCATTTTATGCTCTCAACAGCAATGTACAGTAGTCCCACCCTATCTTCAGTTTCTCTTTCCATGGTTTTAGATACAGTCAACCATTGTCCAAAAATATTAAATAAATAATTCATAAATTTTAAATTGCATGCCATTCTGAATAGCATGATGAAATCTTGCTTTATTGCTCTTTTTCCTGCTTGAGATGTGATCGTTTCTTTCTTTAGTGTATTCATGCTGTATATGCTACCTATAGGTCAGTTACTTTGTAGCAGTCTTGGTTATAAAAAACAAACAAACAAACAGAACACATGGTATAGTCAGCCCATGAATAACACAGAAGTTAAAGTGTCAGCACCTGTGCATCAACTGTTTATGCATAACTTTTTACCCTCCCCAAACTTAACTACTAATAGGCTACTATTGACCAGAAGCCTTAACATAGTCAATTAACACAAATTTTTGCATGATATATATTATATACTGTAATGTTACAATAAAGTAAGCTATAAAAAGTTATTAAGAAGACCATAAGAGAAAATGTACTCATATTTACTATTTACTATTCACTAAGTAGAAGTTGATCATCATAAAGGTCATTCACGTCATATTCACATTGAACAGGCTGAGGATGAGGCACAACAGAAGGAACTGATCTTCCTGTCTGAGGGATGGCAGAGGCAGAATAAAATTTATAGTCCGGTGGATGCATGCACTTCAAGCCCATATTGTCTAAGAGTCAATTGTATTTGTAGGATTTGGTACTATCCACAGTTTCAGGCATCAACTGGGGGTCTTGCATCATCTGGAAATAAGGCGGCGGAGGGGGCCATGTGCAGGTGGTCCAGTTTTTTGGTATGAGCAACACATTATGTTTTAGCCATTCTGATAGATGTGCAGTCATATTTCATGGTGGTTTTCATTTGAATTTCCCTAGTAACTAGTGATGTTTAACATCTTCTTCTTTTCCTTGGATCTTCCTCCTTGACCTACGGATTATTTAAAAGTGTGTTGGTTAGTGTCCAAGTGTTTGTGTATTTTTCATGTTCTGATAGATGTGCAGTCATATTTCATGGTGGTTTTCATTTGAATTTCCCTAGTAACTAGTGATGTTTAACATCTTTTTCTTTTCCTTGAATCTTCCTCCTTGACCTACGGATTATTTATAAGTGTGTTGGTTAGTGTCCAAGTGTTTGTGTATTTTTCATGTTCTTTCTTTTATTTACTTTTGGTTTGATTCCATTATCATCAGGGAACATATTCTGTATGATTTTAAATTTGCTTAAGTTGATTTTATGGACCAAGATATGATCTATCTTTTTATATGTTCCCTCACACTTGAAGAGGGTGTGTATTCTGCTGTTGTTGAGTGTAGTTTTCTATAAAATTAGAATCGACTGGGTTGCATGATGACTTCATTCAATTCTTCTGTATACTTGCTATCAATTTAGCCAGCTATCAATTGTTGATAGAAGTATGTTGAAATCTCCAACTTGTGGATTTGACTATTTAAACCTTTAATTCTATGGGCTTTTGTGTCATTTATTTATCAGCTATGTTGTTTTAAACATGAACTTATGGGATTATTATGTGTTCTTCCTGGAATGCCCCTTTTATCCTTATGTATTGTCCTTCTCTGGTAATTTTGTTTCAAAATCTATGTTATGTGATATTAATATAGCAACTCCTACATAATTTGTTTGCACAATATATTTTTATATTATTTACTTTAAACCTGTATATACATTGCATTTGAAGTGAGTTTCTTGTAGCCCACAAATAATTGGGTCTTGTTTTTAATCTATACTTGCCAGTTTCTTTACCTTCAAGTTTGGTTTTTTTGTTGTTTTTGTTTTTGTTTTTGTTTTGAGGCAGAGTTTTGGTCTTGTTGCCCAGGCTGGAGAGCAATGGCATGCTCTTGGCTCACTGCAACCTTCGCCTCCCGGGTTCAAGCGATTCTCCTGCCTCAGCCTCCCGAGTAGCTGGGATTTACAGGCATGTGACAATACACCCGGCTAATTTTGTATTTTTAGTAGATGGGGTTTCTCCATGTTGGTCAGGCTGGTCTCGAACTCCCAACCTCTGGTGATCTGCCTGCCTTGACCTCCCAAAGTGCTGGGATTACAGGAGTGAGCCACCATACCCGGCCCAAGTTTAGGATATTTAAAGCTGAAAAGAAAACACAACTCATACGTATGCCTTATCTTGTGCCCCAAGGACTTCTATAACTGTCCTCCCTTCTCTCCCACTTTCAGAGACTCTTTTTGTTTATTTCATAAATAATTTCCAGGATTGTAAATTCTATTTACAATGTGGAATAAAGAAAGGTATGTCTGCTCCATCTTCTTAGTAGTGAAAGGATATTTTGATTTTTTTAAAAAAATATTCTATTGTAGTGACAGTGAGTGGGAAAAAAAACACCTGTTTTTTTTATCTTATTGTTCTAAAATAAGTTTTCCAGAGAGCACATCTTCTATGATATTAGGTCAAAGTACAGAAAAGAAAGAAAAGATGGCACATAAATATTTGCTGTTGGGGCATGAGATCAAGCAATACTCAATCACCCAAATTCTCTGAAGCACCCATGCAGGGGCATGAGTCCTTCTTCCAGGCAGGAGGCATTGGTCTATCAATAGTAGGAAACTGAAATCATGTGTGATTTAAATCTAATTGCAAGTGACTGTCATAACAAGAAGTCAAAGATAAGGGGTCATGGGTTTTTTAATAGCTCAACAATGTCATCAAAAATCTAGGTTTTCTTGATCCTCTACCCTGAATTACCAGTGTATACTTTTTCAACTTTGTGACTGCAAACTGACCAACTTTGTGATGGCAAACTGCTCTGGCCATATCATCATGTCCACACACTATACCCAAAGGCAGGAAATGAGAGCAAGGTTGTAAGATAAGACCATTCATCTCACATACCTCTCTCCTTTTGTTGGGGAAAAAAAACCTTCAACAAAACATTTCTTGCCAACTCGCATAACAGCTAATTAACCAGAACTGAACCGAATTCCACTGTAAAGAAAGCTCAGGAAATTTAGAAGTTCGATATTTATATCACACGTAGCTATTCTGGTGTCATATTGGTGAGATATAGAGAACATTAAGAAGAGAATCTGTATACTGTTGTTTTGTGGAGGTAATTTCTCGGCATTGGAGTAACAGCAAGATCCTGCATCTTACCAAAAGGAAAGATGCGTTGTAGAGAAAAATACTGGGAGGTAGGCTTGCAAAACAAAGTTTAAATGGCCAGTAATCTGTACTTGCAACATTTGAGATAACTAAGAATTCAACACAGTGCTAATGTAACGTATATAACGCCTCCTTTTACTGAGATTTCAGCTCGTCTTCACTAGTATTTCTAAATGCCTGTGAATTAGTACAAATTCCAGTATCAAGGCATTTTAATAATTATTAATTTAAAATTTCTACACCAATGTCCATAAAGAGACACTGAGATGAAAACTGTCTCACAGTCAGCATTTCCAAAATGTTACTGCATTTTACAGGACACCCTAGCCCCACAATAATCTCCAAGAAAATTATTCTCTGGGCTTGAAAAAAAGAAAAAAATTTGTTAAATTTTTCAGACTCTGTCTGTCCTTAGATATTCACTGGATACATGTTATAGGCTCTGATAAATCCTAAAGTTAAAAAAGACAACTTTATATTCGTTTAACCCGGTATTTTCTAAGTATGCATCACTGCTCTCATAATTAAATTTATACATAATGTGTAGACACTGCATGCTAGAAAATGTATTCTGAAAAACATTGTCTCTGTCATGAATAAACTGTTCCAGAAATACAAAGTTATCCTGGCTGAATTTACCTAATCTCATTATCTTTGATATTCCAAACAGCTTAAGTCCCTTGAATATCCTACCCTAGAATATTTGTATCATTAATGGTGATTCCACATGTTGCTATTTACAAAGGTCTGTTCTGTTCTTTTATCTGATGATAATAACCTTGAGATTTAGGTTTTATTATAATTGCCAACTTATAGATGAAGACAATCAGTGAGACCCAATTGTTCATTTGCTTACACTCAACTCAGCGATGTAGCTGCAAATAGGACTTAGGTTTAAATGTATTCTCTACAGCCTGCTACTGGCTATTGAGCACATTATTTCAGGTCTTTGAGCCAAGGTTTTCTCAGCTATAAATGAAAGATGATGATGAGGAATCAAATAGCTGACACTTAGTAACCATTTAACGAAGGCATGGGAGATTATCATTATTATTACCATTACTATACTGTTATGATTACCATATTAATGAGTGCTCTGCAACTGTATCTTGAAGAGAGCAAAATTCATTTGGTTCAGTGGAAAGATTTTATTTCTATGTTTATATTCCAACTAATACCTGGCTCTTGCATAATCTACATGGTCAATAATAACCTCCACAGAAGTTTTCACAGACTTAGTCATGCCTTTTGTTTTGACACACTACCTTTTAATAATCATTTTGCTCAGCCTAGAATTCTATTCCCTTATTTGTTTACCTAAAGAGCCAGTATTTATCCGTCCCAATGCATATTAAATGCCCTTTTCATTGTGAAATTTTAATTTTACTTTCCAGCGCTGAGTTAGTTGCTCTCTTCTCTGAGTTCTCACCCATATTTTAGCATGAATATTGTATTGCACTTTTCTATTTACTTCTCTGTTTCTTCACCCTATTGCAAACTTCTTGAGAGCATAGCCCTTGGTTTATTCACACCTGCATTTGTAGTGTGTGGCAACATAATGGGCACATGGCAGGTCCGTTACATGACGTACTATTTTGTCTACCATAAAATATACATTAAAATCTTGTCATGGTTTTTCAAACACACAGTTTCAGAATATTTTAAAAGGACGTAATAGAAGGTGACTATAAATATCTATCACTAACTGGGAAATGTAACTTCTATTCTTAAACTGTACTAGATTATTCATAAAATCAGTTAAAAATTATTCACATGGCTTAAACAAGGAGCATACTGCTGGAGTATCTGCTCAGATATTTCTATCATTGGCAATTGTGGCAGCACAAATTTTGTGTGTGAATTTTTGTTTCTGTTATTTTGTTTTCTTGGTAATGAATGTAGGTATTTTTATTCTCCACAGTTTCCCATGGAAATTATATCATTACCACTTAATCCATTCCTTCCACAAATTTGTATGGGCTCTCTCACAGGCTAAGTACGCATTAATTGTAGAACAGTGAGCAAAAAAGACTACTTGCAGTTCTTTATGGTCAAAGATATGCTTCCTTCTGTCTTGGAAATGTTTTAAAAAGTGCCATCTCTTTTTGTCCTTTATTTAAAGGCTATCTGAAATCCCATGAGTTACGAGGTAACACTGCATGTATTTCCAAAAATGCACTTTCTGGAAGGAAACTGACTTCTCAAGATGTCTTTATAGATTGAATATGTAGTGTTCAAAATGTGAAACATTTTTTGAATACAGCTAGATAGTTGTGATTCTGATTTACAGTTGCCATCAAGTTGGCCTCTGAAATTTTGAAAAAGTTTCAAATTGAACTTGATGTATAGCTGTTGAGTGGCCGTTTCATGGTATGCCCTCTGACCTGGAGCTGGGAAGAAACTTTTACATATGGGTTATGTACTCAAGTAAGACATGCATACTGCCATCAATACTTTAGCGCACCTTTTATTTTTTAATATACAGGTACTCATCTCTATTTATTTTCTGTGAAATCCAGGATGTTGTTGTCACTCCACTGCTATGAAATTAACTCTATAAAACAAGGGGACACAGATTCTTCTCTTTATATTCTTTATACCTCATCTATATACCATCAGAATGACTATATGTGATTTAAATATCTAACTTCTAAATTTTCTTTACTGCTATCTACAACCAAGTTTTTAAGGCCAATATTGGTAACAGTAAGTCTGAATTCTGATGTCACTGAGATTTGACTCATTCCTGTATGGTATTTCATATAATATTTAGCACAGTGCTACTTTCATTCAATTACTTATTAGGGCCAAAATTATATTAGAAGTAATAATAATCCAGTATAATGACAATGATAGAATTAGAAAAATGCGATTTTATTGATGTATATTATATTAAAGATATTTTTATTATAATTTTTAAATGGGAAGAAAATCTCTAGTCTGAACAGAAAATGCCTTAAGCCAGGAGAAAAATAATCTGAGTTTATAAAGTATTATTTTCTAGAAGGAAACATTTGCTTTGAGATAAGAAGAAACTTTCTCTGCCTCTTCTGCCTCTTTATCTAATCAAAATTTCAGTTTCCAACTCTAGAATCCAGAAACCTAAAAAATATGTAGAAAATGGACGGAAGGACACTAAACAAAAATTGGACAACTATCCCATGCTTATTGACCATTTTTAAATCATGTTTGTGTGTCATCTGTACAAACTGCACATTTTTAAAATTTTAGTTTTTTCATTAATTTGCATCAGTGTTTTTGCATACTTTAATACAAGCTCTTTCTGACATAGATGTATTGCAAGTGCTTTTCCCATTCTGTGGCTTCCCTTTTTAGTGTCTAATAGTGTCTTTGGTAATCACAAGTTTTGCATTTTTCTGTTCAATTTATCAATTATTTTTGTCATGTATAGTGTTTCTATATATGTCATAGCTGGAAGACAATTTTGCTTTTGCAAAATCTTGAAAATATTACCCTATATTCTAGAGAATATGTATAGTTTAACATTAATAATTATGACTGTGATACATCTTAAGATATATTATTATTTGTGTGCATGTTACAAGACTTGTTCTTCACAGAAAATTGAACATAATAGATGAAAATCCTGTTTTCATTACTATACAATAAATAAGTGCGGGATTATGTCCTTCAGATCAGAAACACAAAGTGGTGTATATCATGATTGTGAAGGCTTTCTTAATATTGGCACTTTTTGGATAATGGTACCAGAAAGAGGAATCCAAGGAGGGCGTAGTGGATTTGCTAATATGAGGAGGCCACAGAGTTGGAGGAGGATGAGCTGGCTGGAATTCTTCAGGTTAAAATGCTGAGGAAGGAAGAGCTACCCAGAAATTACCACAGAAATCTGCATGCAGTTTCCTTGAGTCACTGGCTGAATATCAGTCCATAGATTGATAGGATCAAACTCTACAAAGCAGGAAAATGTAAGAATTAAAAAAGATCTGTAGGCTAAAAAAATTCCAAAAAGCTTATTTTTAGGGCTTGGAAATGCTTGAGTTCCTATCAGGCAGAGCAGAGTCTTCAGTAATCACTTAGAGCATTTAGCAAAGACACCAGAAAGAGTATACCTTAAAATAGGTATATACAACCTGAAGAGTAAGGGATACTTTAAAATTACCTTAACAGTTTTTACAAATAATTCTCTTCTAATGGGTGAAACCAGTCAGCAGGAAATAGCCAAAAAGAGCCCCAAAATCTCTTTTTTAAAAAATAACAAATCAAGCCACTAAAGAAGTAATGCTCACAATATCCAGTATCCAAACTAAAATTATTAGAAATGACAAGCAGCAAGCAAATATTACCCATAAGCAGGAGTGAATAGAAATAAATGGAGAAGAAATGACATAGTTAATAGAGGGAAAAGCATATGCCCACATTAATAGATGAAGAAAAAATTTGCAAAATTCAACACCTACGTATAAAATAATTGATAGCAAACTAGAAATAGTAGGGAAATTCTTCGACATAAAAAAAGTTATTGAAGGTAACCTGCAGCTATACAGATTGAAAAGAAAGAAACAAAATTGTCATTATTTGCTGACAACACAGTTTAGAAAATCATAATGAATAGGCAAAATATAATATGGAATAGATAAAATGTAGAAAGTTGTGAGGAATAAAAAAGAAGCTATAGAATTAATAATTAACAAGATCACAGCATATAAGTCTAATACCTCAAATCAATTGTACTTGTTTATAATAACAAAAACACCAGGGAAGTGAAACATAATATGACTGACAAAAGCTTCAGAAATATAAAATTCTTATAAATAAATGTAACAAATTACATTAAAAACTGTGCAGTGAGAGCAAACAAAATTGCTAAAGGAGACCTAAATAAAGGTTCAGACTTTGGAAATTTCAGTCCTGTTAACATCTTGATTCTTTGTCAATTAGTTTTCAAATTCAAAGCAATCCCGCTGATAATTTCAGCAGGCTTCCTTGTGCGAGTTGCATATCCAATTTTAAAATGGATTGAAAATGGAAAGGACCTTAAACAATTTTGAAAAAGAACTGCTACCTCCATTCAAGAATTATTTTAAAAGCTACAGTAATCAAGACAGCGTACTGTAGTATACAATGGACACACAGACTAAAGGAGCAGCATAGAAAAATCTAGAAATAGACTCATACATACAGTTTGTTGATAATATAAATGTTATAATTCAAACGACTGAAGATACTGATTGTTTGTATGGATGTGAAAAAACTAGACCTCTCATACATTGCTTCTGAATATAGCAGTTGGTCCAAAAATTGACAATAAAGCTGCTTGGTAGTTTCTCATAAAGGTTAAAACATACTTACCACATGACCCTATAATTCTACTCTTAAGCATTCACTAATCAAGGGAAAAATAATTGGCTACACAAAACTTGTACATGAATGTTTACGCAACAATTGTATTAAGTTCCCAAAAGTGGAAAAAAATCTTCATCACATATCCATGCAGATTTTTTATTCTGAATGGAATTCTCTTTATTTCTCTCTAGGTAGCTCCTTTCAATCCTTAACCTTTAAAATCCACCATTTCCTTTAAAGCCATTTTCCTTTAAAGCCATTATACCTTACTCCTCCTCATCCAGACTGGACTAAATGCTCTACTTCTTTTTCCAGAACTCCATTTCCATGTTATCCATTACTTTATATTGAAGCATAATAAATATCTTCACCTCTTCTGCTTTTCTCTCCATTTGAACTTTTTTTAGAACAGATACTGTTTTATTCTTTTTCCTAGACCTAAGTAAGTGCCCGACACCTAGTTGACAGGTAACATTTGTTGACCTAAACTAAATATAGTGATATAATGGAATAAAATTTGGAGATGTTCACCTATTTTATTTTTCCCCTTCTATTTCTCTTTCTTCCTTCCCAATACCAAACAGATTTTCAAATCTGTGTGTATTGTCTCAAGGAAGGGATGTGTGAAGTTAGTGTGAAGGAAGATGAAGGAAGTGTGAAATTAGAAATAAGACAACACCTAAAAATATTTCCCAGAGCTGAAATAGAATTTGCATTCCATTGTAAAAATATCTTGCCCAGAAGCATTAGGAAAAATCGTGTTTCTATCCCATTCTTAAGCATCCAAAAGAAATGAGAAGGCAATTAGTTTTGGCATAACAGAAAAGAAAAGAGACCAAAACAGAGAGGTCTGTCTTCATTTCTTAAATGTGCTGACAGGCAATAAAACCACACAGAAATCTACAAAATAAACAGAGCAAAGAAACCCTTGTCAGGATGGCTATGAGGAATATCTACTCACTTTCACAAAAATTCTGGTATCCCAAAAGTAGCAGATTAAACAGAGAACTTCATAACAACAAGTGTTACAAGAAGATCATCAATGTCTCTAGAAATATCCATGGACAGTTGAATAAAAACTAGAAGTTTTCCACCAAGTCCTTTGAAATAATTTAGTGCCCTAGAAAGATGACATAAGCTTATCGGTGAGGGAAATCCCCCCAAAACTTGAGATTAATTTTCCCATCAGCTTACTAGAGTGGGGGCTTAAAACAGAAATTAGACAAATGTATAGATGACAAAAATCAATATTTTACATGCATATGTTGCAATATCATTAAGATTAACACAAGATGAAGATGCATTCTCTCTATCATGTGAAGCCACCAGAGGCATATTCTTTTAAAGCATAGAAAGATTCTTTCTGGGTCTTGGGAGAATCCCATTCATTTGCTACGTGTTTTGTAACTCAAGACAATAAATTGAGTTTCTCTGTGTTGATACTCTAGTATGCTTGTTTCATTTTTCTTTTTTAAGTTAAACTTGGACGGAAAGCTTATGATACCCTAGTGGAAAAACGAGACACAAATGACAATTTTTAATGTGCTGTAAAATCTTTCTGCATGCTGTCCTCATCCAACCAGTAGCTAGTGAAGGCGTCAGATTAAAAGAGTTAAGCAGTAGAATTTTATATGAATCATTCCAGGAAATCATTTCTCAACTGTATAAACTGTCTTTTCTTATTAGTCATGTAAGTTCAGAAAGTATGATCCAGCTAAACTGAGACATATATTGTAATGCCATTTTCCAAAGATACAGTCGCTGCAGGAATACTGGCTATCTCAGTGACATTTTGGAAAATGTTAGAGTTGATGATATTAAGAGGCACTTGTTCAAGATGACATGATCACTGAGTAACTGAACCTACTTGGTAAATGTGATGTACAAGTAGATCTTATAGCTGAGAACTAATCTGCAAATAACCTTGGGAGATTATAGTCAGGTTCTAAATCAGGGGTCTTCTGATTTAGGTAGCAGTCTGTAACCAGCTAGGAACCAGGCCACATAGCAGGAAATAGGCGGCAGGTGAGTGGACTTTAACACCTGAGCTCCGTCTCCTGTCAGATCAGCCCTGGTACTAGATTCCCATGAGAACACAAACCCTTTTGTGAATTGTGCATGTGAGGGTTTTAAGTTGCATGCTTCTAATGAGAATCTAATGCCTGATGATTCGATGTGGAACAGTTTCATCCCCAAACCATCCCCTGACCCCACTCCAGTCCCTGGTGCCAAAAAGGTTGGGGACCGCTGT
The DNA here is from genome assembly GCF_028878055.3 of Symphalangus syndactylus. Lineage (NCBI taxonomy): Eukaryota > Metazoa > Chordata > Mammalia > Primates > Hylobatidae > Symphalangus > Symphalangus syndactylus. Next base: position 63,367,826 of record NC_072437.2, read on the forward strand.
TCTCAATGGTAAAAATGAATGAAGTATATGATGTTTTTATTTGCTCCTCAAAAATGTACCTGCAGACTAATTTGCTCCACTTCTTATAGGTTATCACTAAATTCAATGTTCAGGTATGGATTCCGTGTGGCCATTAGTGCACTATTCAGAGATTTCTCATATCAGGATATCCAAAAGCAAAAGAGAATTGTCAAAAAGCCTTCCATAAAGATAAGTTCGTAAAGCCAGATGAAAGATCATCATGCTGGGTTTTTATTAGTCTTATGGAAGCCCTAGAAATCAAGTATTCCCACTTAGGGAATTTTTATTCTTCTTAAAACTATAATTTAATGTGTGAAGCATAGAGATTGATTAATTTCTATCTTTCCAATTTGGAGAAGAAAAGTTATTTAAAGAATAGATAACAGCTTTCTCAGGTGTAAATTCTGGTTTGTCTTTGATTAAGCAAGAAGACTTATTATTAACAGAGAATGATCATTTACAATGAGAAAAGTTGGAGAATGAAATTTATTCATGTGTCTATAATCAGAAAAATTTATATTCAGTTTAAAAATGTGTAGAAAATGTGACTATAAGTCCAAAGTGAATAACTTTCCAGGCTGGTTAGTAGTGAAGAGATCTACAAGGCTTTAAGCTTAATGCCTTCAGAAAATTACATTTGATGTGTAATGTACCTAGCCCCATATATATATATATATATATATATATATATATATATATATACACACACACACACACATATATATGTATATATATGATATATGTATATATGTGATAAATATATATATCACATGTGATATATATATTTATGTGATATATAAGTATATATGTGATAAATATATATACATATATATGTATATACATATATATACACACACATATATATATTTGAAACAACAACAACTGAGCAGTAAGAGAGCACTTCACATTTGTTGCATCTAGGTAATGTTACATCTGTTCATGCCCATTTTGCTGGAATTTCTACATCCTTCACAAGTCCTGCTGCTTGAACAATATGTTCTCCTTTGTATGTAGCCAACTCCATTTGGCAAGAAGTGGCTCTGGCCATCTGCAATTGATGCATAGCTAGTTTTGTTAATCACTCCCAACGGCATTTCCTACACTTTTTTTTCATTTTCAATTAATTGGTCCCAGGTCATTTCATCTTGCAGGGAGCTGCTTTTACAGGTAGCTAATACAACTAAGAGGACTGACACAAGCTGCTGGATACCTGGCCAATAAGCACATTACCAGAACAAGTATAGTCTATTAAAGAGCTTTGTGCTGAGCTAAAATGAAATTCCAAAGCATTGACTGGGTCTTGTATTATCCTCAAACAGCAGAAAGAAGAAACCCAAAACTCAACTGTTTCCCAGGCATGTTAAGAGGTGCCTATATTCTTGGACCTAGATGATCTTCTTCTTTGTGAGTTGCCTGACAATAATCAAACATGAAAGTATGCACTCACAGAAATGTGATAGAGGAGAAAGCAATATATTGGTTTGATATATACATCATCACGCAGAAAATTCACATGTAGTTATATTTTGGATTTCTGCATTTGGTCTTCTAATATTTACAATCATGTGATCTTTGATGGGTTGACTCTGTCTGGCTTCCTAATAGTCTTTGAAGACAATGTAACTCATCAGTGATCAGATAGCTAAAAAAAAACTGAGAAAGCAAGACATGGCCAGGAAGATGTGAACATACAAGGGATAATACAAAATGAAAACTTCACCTTTTTAATGTTACAAAAAATTGTTCAATTATAAAGAAGGATCATGGACACACTCGTTGACTAGTTGCAACAAAATTTTATACATGTAAAGAAATTAAGTAATGTTAAAGTGACTTTAAAATGTACTATTTAATGGTATCCTCACAATAATTCAGTGAGGCAGAAAAGGAGTGGCATGTCCAAGATATTATGATCAACAAGCAAAGGACTGAAATGAGTTACCAGTCCTTACATCCTGATCTATGCCACTTCCTTTTGCACATACAACAGAGCTTTTATAGTACGTATCTCCCAAAGGTCTCTTGTCAAAAGTGATAAGTATATATGAATTCAGAATATTTCTAACCACTCTAGGACAAAGTCTAAATGTTGTCATCCTCCTTCATGCCCATATTATTTTTTACTTAATTTTCACAATAACCATGTGAACTAGTTTTCTTTTCAAATTTCCATTTACCACATGAGGGATATTAGGCAAGAAAATAGTGTGAGGTTATAGAGCTAAGTAGCTGGACTGGAATTCAAGCAAAATTCATCTTTTTTTTCCCAAAATCTGCAACATTTTTTCTCTTTGCTTTTCTTTTTAGTACTCATCTGAATAATTTTATGAGTTGTTTTTAATTAGGTTAAAATAGTGACTATAGTTGACATCTTTTGGGCAGTAATGTGACACTTGCTGCATCAAGTTATGTATAAGACTTAACAAGTCTTTATAACCAGCACTATCTCACTTTTGTAACTGCTCAGAAGATAATGGTAGATAAAAAAACTTCACATAAATTTTTTTCTCAGTTAAGTGAAGATTGAAATACATCTTATTTCCTTTTTTTTCCTTCCATCAATATTAGAGTTGTTTTACTGATGTAATGTAGAACATTATGTTTAATATCAATTTGCAAAGAATCTAGAATTAATTTCCTAATTTTTAGAGCTTAACAATCAGTTACAGGAATTCAGAGAGAACAATAAAAAGAACACATCATTTTCAAAGAAAAACATTTGAATAACTTTTTGGAATAAAATAAAATGTGGCGAAGAGATCAGAAGGTGTTTTGAATGATCAGTGTTTTACTGTGGACTAAAATTTATGCCATCCCAATGCCGGGTGCCGTGTCGCTCACGACTGTAACTCCAACACTTTGGGAGGTCGAGGCAGGCGTATCACGAGGTCTGGAGTTGAAGACCAGCCTGACCAATATGGGGAAACCCTGTCTCTACTAAAAATACAAAAATTAGCCTGGCTTGGTGGCGTGTGCCTGTAGTCCTACCTACTCAGGAGGCTGAGGCAGGAGAATCGCTTGAACCCAGGAGGCAGAGGCTGCAGTGAGCTTAGATCACACCATTACATTCCAGCCTGGGTGACATAGTAAGACTTCATCTCAAAAAAAAAAAAAAAAAAAAAAAAAAAAAAAAAAAAAAAAAATATATATATATATATATATATATATATATACCATCCCATTATGACAAATCAACTTTTTAATCAAAACCAAAAGTGAATAAAAATGAAAAATATCCTCATTAGGGGTGAAATAATAATTCATTGTAAATTATTGAACACCTTGAGCAAAGTTCATGTGTTGATTCATCAAGTACTGATGGAGTGCCTATTATGTGCCAGGTGCTATCCTACCAGTTTAGGAGAAGTAAGTGAATAACATTCTAGTGCCCTTCTCTTGAGGAGCTTACATTCTAAGATCCACAGCAATATGCAGATAATGAGAGACTGAAATCTGTACTTTCTGCTGGCTGATATTGTCATTTGTTTTTCTTGTACCTCACATCTTTTCATTAGTACATTCTGAGGGAAAATCTGCAATAGAGTTATGAACTGCATTCACAAATCTATTTGCATGTAAATCCTAAATCCTTTCTTGCTTTTTTCCTGGCGACCTTTTCAAAAGAGCTTTTATTTGTAGAACTGTGTTAATTTATGCTTTCTAACTTTCATGTCAAAAATAACTTGGTTCCCCTGGGTAAAAAGGAATCCTTACGACGAGTAACCCGCCTTTTAATCTTCATCAAGAGGGACTCTGAAACAACTCGAAAGCTTTCACTGCTGGCCAATCCCTGTATTAATGTAGCATTTCACAGGGTTTCTGCACTAACTATCTTTGGGTCTTCTCATAAGAGCCCTATAATAGCCATAAATATTCCTCAGGAAAGCAAGATAGAATCTGAAAGGGCTATAATAGCTATCATAAATGAATAATAAAATGTAGAAAGGACAAGCCACGATGAAAATGGCAAATGACTATGATGACGTGTGGACTGTACACAAAGTAATTATTTGAGTGGTATATTTACAGAAATTCTCCACAGCTTTTTGTGATGTCTGCAAAATTTAGTGAGGGCTACATATGCTGTGAAATTGGTAGCACAGAAATAGGTGACTCAGCACAATAAAACTTAAAATGTTTATTTTGTGTATCTTTTAGAATTAAATCGAGTCAAGCCATCTGACCACACTGACTTGTGGAATTTGTGTCTTCCTTTTTCTATATTTTCTTCTAGAAGTTTAATTGTTTTATAGTTACATTTAGGTCTTTTTCTTTATTTCAAAATATTTCATTAACAAATGACAACTATATAGATATTAAAGTTGTGCAACATGATTTGAAATACATATACACTGTGTCATGATTATCACCATCAAATTGACACACTCACCACCACCCATGCTGTATATGAGATTATCAGAATTTATTTATCCTAAAAAATGAAAATTTGTACCCCTCGATCAACATCTTATGCTAAACATCCAAATAGACTTTGCTTATGTACATCAAAAAGAAACAATATATCAAATAACAGAGTTGTTACACTATCATCAGAAGTCATCGAATAGCTAGAAAAGAATCTTAGCAGCTAAGATGAAAGTGTAATTTGTGTGGGTATGAGGAATTAGAGGGTATACATGTTAAGAAAATTACAAAAATGAATAATCACTGCATGACTCTCAATTTAAGAAGGAATAAATGAGAGACACACATGCAACATTGCACTAAACTTGTAAGAAAAGCAACTCCCCAAATCTCCAGGGAAATGGAGAAGTAAGACATTACTTTATGCAAAGGAAGCTAGTAATATTTTCTGACTAAAACATCTTTTACCCTGATAGGAAAAAAATATATATATATACACACACATATATATATATACACACCTATATATATGAAAATACATGCTATACACACACACACACACACACACACACACGCGGAAGACCTTGAGAGTAATCACTGAACAGAAAAAATGTATCCTTTGAAATACTAGAGTGAAAGCCGTCTATGACGTCTTACTAACCTGCTGTATGCTATGCTGGAGTTTTAGAAGCCTTTTTTTTTTCCAGTTGTAAAGTTTTACAAGTAGGGAAGTTTCCTTTTCAAATGAACAATTTATCTTGAAGAAACCTGTGGGGAAACACCTGATCTGCAATCATCTGTCTTTGCTTCCCAGAATTCTTTTGGAATTAATTACAGTGAAAGACCGTATAGAAAATAACTTCGGAAGCGAGGTGCTCTAAGGAAGAGTCTTCAAGCAGTCCCCTTAGTTACAGAATGTTAATATGCCAGGAACTGTCTTTGTATTCTCACTCCTTGCTTCCCAAAGTCTCAACCACCTGGCCTTGCTTTTCTGTGTTTCTTCTCAGCCCATTATGGGGACTCTTATTTGGATTCTTGCAAAAATCGCTTCATTTCCAATCCATGCTGCCATATAAACTAGAATGACATTCCTCCTCTATGAATTTTATCAAGTAGAATTGCTACCTTCAAATCCTCCCACAATCTCAATGCAACCTGTTTAGCCTGATAAATATTCCACACTAGTTAAAAATCTTTTACTTGCTGATCTCATAATAAATTCACTTGCACCTACTCTCTATTCCACATTTGTCACACTTATCCAATAGCATAGCTCCAACTCAAATTCTCTATCATCTGTGAAACCTTAGTTGACTATAGCTGCTGAAAGTAACCCCTATAATGACTGCATGAACCACTCACTAACTTTAGAATTGACTGTTTCACTTTGCTTATATATGTATAAATCTTGTCTCCAAAAGAACATGACTAATTCCTGAAATTCTTTACCACGGTAAAACACCATGGCTTGCATATAGTTATTCATATTAAATAGGTTTTTGTTTTGTTCTTAAGAAGGAACCCAGATACTTCTGATTTCTTCAGGTTAGGAGAAACTTTGAAGACATGATAGCATAAGTCGGGTTCCCCCTTTTTGGTTGAAGATTATTAACCCTAAATTCTGCTTATAATGAAGACAAACATTCAATTGGCTAATTTTTAAATTTGAAAACTTGCTACAGATCTCCCTGTTTAGTTTACTTTTGGAGGTACCTGACATGTATAAGGAGCATGCAATTCTGGGCTTCTCATTAATGAGGCAAACCACTTTTCTTCTTAATAACTCTGTCTTTTCATTTACACAACAAACATAAAATTTTCTTCCCATTATATTACAAAAGATTGTTGAGAGAAACAAATATAAAAACAGGTGTCAAATTAATTTGCAAAGTGTATACAAATGTGAGCTATTTCTAGGTGTTGCTGCATGCCTTCAGATTCTTAGTGTGCTCTAGCACTGATGAATTGATGTGCCAATCATTATTTCTGTTATAAGACACTCTTAAAGATATGCTGCTGATTTTTTTTCTTGCTGTTCTCTGCCTATTGATTTTTCAAGATGCATTGAATGCACTTACGGATGAAAGAATTACTATTAATGTATTTGTATGTTAAAGTATAAAGTATTTTAAATTGATAAAACAGAATGGTTTTGACAATCTTAACTTAGTTCATTAAATTCGTAAACTCACTTATCTTCAATATCCTAAGGAGAGAGCAGATCCAGGCTACTGAGTGCTTTCTTCTAATGATCTCTTTTCACTCTTCTATAGAATTGCTGGAAAATCTGAAAACACAGATAAAATTATTTGATCACGCTTTGCAATAAAATATCAACAAAACTTTGATTATGCATTTGCCCAAGTTACCAGAATTTGTTGGAACCCTATATTTATGGTGTAATGATGTCCAATAATAGAATTCTTTTCTACATGATGTTTATAAAGCATATTTTGATAAGTATTGGGGAGTGGACTGATGAATGAATCCCCAAAGGAATCTAAGAGATTATATCTTATTATTTTGGGATAATATTCTGTTTTTTTTTTTGAATCTAGTATCTATTCAATGCATTTTACATTATAGAAATGTACAATACATATTTATTTTCCCCAATGTTGAGACCAGCACTAGCAAAATTCCTGATACTATATGCATAGTTAAGCTATTCTACCAGATTGAAAAAAAAAGTTTCTTCTTAAAATCTCATATCTCCTTTGAGACTGCCTGATTTCTCAAGGAGAATTAATGATTTTCCTTACTTCACTTAATTAGAAATTTGTGTGTAGACTATAGCATAAGTATTGCATTATACGGATCTTAACAGTAAATATAACCATCATCTACAAGAGACAGTGACTTTCCTGAGGTCAGAAACTTTGCCTGATTTGTCTCCTAGCACATATTCTGGAAAATAGCTAGCATATAACAAATACTCACTAAAATATAAATAATTATTAGGTTAGCTTGCTTGTAGGTACAATGTTAGTAGTATTGACTTCATAAAAATACAAACCCTTTTGAAAATACATTATTAAAATTGAACATGGCTATAAAAGCTATATCAAAATCTACTTTCTTCTCCAGAATGTCTCCTAGTTAATCAAACAAAAGAAGAATATCTGTTTTTATCATTGCTTTTTACCAAATATTAGTTGCCATGACAATACAAATCATAATGGCATGGCAGAGGCCAAGTGTACATGACAATTCAGTTTAATTTATTGAGACCATTTCCTGTGCCTCTTTATTCCCTTTCTGCATACTGGCAAAATTGATTGTGGTACATTTAAGCAAAGATTAGTTGATGCCTGGGGGTGAATATGCTCTGATTTTAGACTTACAGCGATAATACACTTGAGAGTACTTGGCAGTTCATGGATTTCAGTGTCACCATTTTACTCATTGCTCCAACAAGAATTGATTCTGGAGCAAACTGTTGTGTAAATAAAGTCTGTCATCTCTTACCATTCATTCTACATTACCACACTGTGCATGCTATTTTCTTTGTCCTTCAGTCAGGGTCCTCCTCCATTCCATGAGATGACTTGTTTCCTCATTATTACTGTCTACCACAGGCAAAATCTACTATAAAGCATTTTAACACCACACTAAAATGATTTTAAATATTAGTTTACACTGGCAATTTGAACCGTAATGGAATCTTAATCTAAATGAGTAAATCATTAATGCCAGAATTTCAGCCATCAACAAGAAAGTAATGCAGGTTTGTTGGAGGACCTAAGAGCCTTTTACAGGACATACATAAGCACTAATTCCATTTTTAAATCTAAGACTCATTTGACTGAGTCAGACTCTGCTTCCATCTATCTGTATCACATAAACTCATTTGTGTAGTTTTGTGTACACACACATGTGTACACACATTAAAAAATCAAACTTGCCCACGTGCAGTGGCTCAGGCCTGTAATCCTAGCACTTTGAGAGGCTGAGGGAGGCCAATTGCTTGAGCCCAAGAGTTCGAGACTAGCCTAGGTAACATGGTGAAACCCATCTTTACTAAAAATACGAAAACTAAGGCCAGCATGGTGGCATATACCTGCAGGCTCAGCTCCTCAGGAGATTGAGGTAGAAGGATCTCCTGAGCCCTGGGACACCAAGGCTGCAGTGAGCCGAGATCATGCCACAGCACTCCAGTGAGACCCTGTCTTAATAAAATAAAAAAATAAAAAATGAGTCACTTTGCAAAGTACATTTATATATCTACAAATTTCTCATTTCTAAGAACGAGATTATTTAGTTTGTTATGGTAAAATACATGGGATAATTTGTTGGTGCAGGGATTAAGCATTCTAGGAAGTTTTTCTCTAATTAGAGATAACAAGTATACTCTCACTTTTTCTTCATGAATATTTAAAATTAAGTATCTTTTAGTGTTTTGTTGTGTTCAGCATATTTTGAAAGAGAGACATCAACAACTATTGTTTATAAATACTGAGTTAAATTTCCCTTTTATAATGATTTTAAGATTGTGAGATTCCTGTAAATTATTTTTTGTTTAAAATTTTAGATTCTGACATAGACTGTACAATAAAATAATTATAGGAATATTTGTTGCCTAAAAGTAATAGGGTAAGTCAAGGGGCTTTATAAATTTTCACCAACCATCAAGGCAAAAGCTTCTTCAACTGAGTAAAGTTTAAAAAGGCAGCAGAGGAAAATACTAATACTACTATGACTGCTGTACCCGTATTTTGATTTAAAAATAAAATTTCAGTGTACTTTGTTAATCTTTATGTCAGCACTGCAAACTTAATCAATGACTTTTCCCCCTAATTTTGTTTAAGAAATTTATTTATTTATTTATTTTTGGTATAACCTTGAACTACTCATACAACTACCTTTTCATGTCAACTTGTTTTTTGGGGTATAGAAGAACAGGAAATACTTTGCCAAACATTTTATGAGTCTTATATTTCCCCAGTATTAGGACCAAAGGAATCACAAGAAAAGAAACTGCAGACCAATATCCCTTCTGAGTATAGACCAGAAAAATGCCCAATAAAATACTGGAAAAATGAATTCACAACAAATAAAAAGTATGTAGACCATGTTCTGGGAAGTGTTTATCCCAGAAATGCAAAGTTGCTTGTGTAAAACTTAATCAATGTAAGACTGTATTATTGCCGGGCGCGGTGGCTCACGCTTGTAATCCCAGCACTTTGGGAGGCCGAGGCGGGCGGATCACGAGGTCAGGAGATCGAGACCACGGTGAAACCCCGTCTCTACTAAAAATACAAAAAAAAATTAGCCGGGTGTGGTGGCGAGCGTCTGTAGTCCCAGCTACTCGGAGAGGCTGAGGCAGGAGAATGGCGTGAACCTGGGAGGCGGAGCTTGCAGTGAGCCGAGATTGCGCCACTGCACTCCAGCCTGGGCGACAGAGCGAGACTCCGTCTCAAAAAAAAAAAAAAAAAAAAAAAAAGACTGTATTATTACAATAAAGGACAAAACCCACATAATCATCTCAATAGACATGTAAAAAAGCATTTGACAAAATTCAACACCATTTCACCCTTTCATGATTAAAAACAATTAACAAACTATAAGGAGGAAACAATCTCAATCTGATAAAGGGCATGAATCCAAGACTACAATTAATATTATACCTAACAATGGAAGGCTAAATGTGTTTCTCATGAGATCAGAATCAACACAAGAATATCAATACTTGCCGGGCGCGGTGGCTCACGCTTGTAATCCCAGCACTTTGGGAGGCCGAGGCGGGCGGATCACGAGGTCAGGAGATCGAGACCGCGGTGAAACCCCATCTCTACTAAAAATACAAAAAATTAGCCAGGCGTGGTGGCGGGCGCCTGTAGTCCCAGCTACTCGGAGAGGCTGAGGCAGGAGAATGGCATGAACCCGGGAGGCGGAGCTTGCAGTGAGCCGAGACTGCGCCACTGCACTCCAGCCTGGGCGACAGAGTGAGACTCCGTCTCAAAAAAAAAAAAAAAAAAAAAAAAAAAAGAATATCAATACTTAATTCAAGAAATAGGATTCAAGGATATTTATACTGCTATTCAAGAAATAAAACGATTTTTGTTCATCTGTGACAATCTTGTGTATAAAAAATCCTAAAGAATTTACACACAATCAGATACACAAAACTATTAGAACGACTAAATACATTCAGCAAAATTGCAGGATACAAGATTAATATACCAAAAAATTACATTTTCATACACAAGCAATGAACCAAAATATAATTAAGGAAAGAATTCTATTTATAATAGGATCAAAATGAGTAAAATATATAGAAGTAAATTTAACTAAAGAAATACAAATCTTATGTACTGAAAACTGAGAACATCATTGAAAGGAATTATGGAGATTTAAATAAATCTTCTAAACAACCAGATCTTGCATGAACTCAGCCTGAGAATTTACTTGTTATCACGAGGACAACATCAAGCCATTCATAAGGGATATGCCACCATGACCCAAACATGGTTTGGGTCAGATCTGGTTGTTTCAAAGAGTGTGACATCTACTCTTGCCCCCCTTCTTGCTCCCTTTTTTGTCATGTGACATACTGACTCCCCTTCAGCTTCTGCCATGATTGGAAGCTTCCTGAACCCTCACCAGGAGCACATGCTGGTACCAGAATTCCTGTATAGCCTGCAGAACTGTGAGCCAAAATAAACCTCTTTTCTTAGTTACTGAGTCTTAGGTATTTCATTATAGCAATACAAAATGGACTAATAATAGAAGCCAAACACAAAAAGCAGTATATTCTGTGTTTTAATTTATATGAAATGCCTATAACAGGTAAATTCATAAAGACACAAAATAGATTAATGTATACCAGAATCTGAGATAAGGGACAAATTGTGAGTGACTACTAATTGATATAGGATTTATTTTGCATGTAATGAAAATGTTCTGGAATTTGATAGTGGTGATAGTTGCACAGTTTTGTGAATATTCTTAAACCTCTTTAATCATATACTTTGAATGTTGAATTTTATGGTATGTGAATTATATCTCAATAAACTAAAAAGTTAATCTTCTTTTTTCCATTTACCTCCCTCGTAAGAACATAGTCTAATTCCTAAACTATTTTACTTTACTATTTCAGTCATGGATTGTTCTTGTCAGTCCAAGGTTAATTATTTTTTTTTTTTTTTTTTTTGAGACAGAGTCTCTCTCTGTCACCCAGACTGGAGCGCGGTGGCATGATCTCGGCTGACGGCAACCTCCACCTCCCAAGTTCAAGTGATTCTCCTGCCTCAGCCTCCTGAGTAGCTGGGACTACAGGCACATGCCACCACGCCCAGCTAATTATTTGTATTTTTAGTAGAGATGGGGTTCCACCATGTTAGCCAGGATGGTCTTGATCTCCTGACCTTGTAATTTGCCCACCACCGGACCTGGCCCCAAGGTTACATTTTTTAGTTGACATCAAAATTATACTAGAAGGAGACAGCAAGAGTAAGAGGGACTGAAAGAGATAGGTAAAATTATTGGATATAAATGGATTTAATGCATATAACTTTTATCTTCATAAAATTCATTTGCATAATTTATCTGCCTTTCTGGATCAAAATATAAAAATACTTTCAATAAGATTATTGAATACAATCACTTTGTAGCACTTTTAGTGCCCTTCATTTCTATCAAGGGCCTTTTAATTGATTTTTGGAATGGCACTGACCAGAAGAATTGCCAGTTAACATTTGTGGCTTTTGAGGACTTGAAATGTGGCATTTGCGTAAATATATACACTGATTTTTGAAGACAGTATGAATTAAAATGGAATGTAAAATATCTCATTATTACTTTTCAAGTTAATAAGTTGAAATAATATTTTTATTAATGTGTTAAAACGTTATTAAAGGTAATGTATCCTTTTTTGAATGTCGCTTCTAGACAATTAAAAATTACTCAGTCATGCACTGCATAATGGCATTTCCATGAACAACTGACCATATGTATAACAGTAGTCCCATAAGATTCTAATATCGTATTTTTACTGTACTTCCTCTATGTTTAGATATGCTTAGATATACAATATTTAACATTTTGTTACAAAAATGCCCATAGTATTCAGTACAGTAGCATGCTGTATAGATTTTTAGCTTAGGAGCAATAGACTATACCACATAGCCTACATGTGTAGTAGGCTATACCATCTTGGTCTGTACACTCCGTGATGTTCACACAAAGACAAAATGGCCTAATGACACATTTCCCAGAACATATGTCCATTGTTAAGTGAGGTATGACTGTATTTTTATCAACCAGTGCTGGTGAGGAGACCATATTCCCACACTGTCAGTTCTTGCTATCTGAGCTTTCTGAACATCATTCTTAATTAAATAAATTTTAGAAATATGAAAGTAATATTCATCACTCCAACCACTTTTTGGAGTGAACAAACACATTTATTTATATGACAAAGAATTCTTCACACATTAAAATTGGTCACTAACAGATATATATATATATATATTTTAAATTTTTCATTTGCCCATCATTTCCTCCAATTCATATATTTCATTATAAACTCTGAATGAGTAATATCTCTACTCCGTTGGCTTTTGTAATTTAGGATTAATATATGGGAATTTACTACAGTTTTATACACTTCTAATTTACTCAAAATTAGAATCATTAATATTATTGAAAACTCTATTAAATTGTCTTTATTTTCCTTATCACTGTACACCTCTACATCCCTTGGCACTCTGAGCTCTTCTAGGCTTCATCACTGGGATTCCTTAGCCTTTGGCTTCCAGTTTGGTGTGGCCAATAAAAGTCACAGATAGAAGATCAGGGAAGAAGGAGAGGGAATCTGGGCATTTATCTCTGTTTCTGTCACTGCCAACTTCATTTTGACCTTGGCTGTGTTTCTCTGCCCAAGGCCATAGCTGCAAAAAACAACTTCTGTTTTATACCTATGGTTCTCTCTGTGGGCTCTGGTAGACTGTCTGGCAAAAGCTTCCCATCTGTGTTAGTACTTCATCAATTCTTGCTCTCTTAACCTTGGCTACACCTTTGTGAAGAGTCCCTTCATTAAATTCTCTTCAGTCACCTGTTTGAATAGATCATTTGTTTCCTGACAGAATGTTGATTGACAAAGAGTGTGCTATGTATATACCCGTTATTTCCACAGTAGACTCTCCTAATGGCTCGGCATACTGTGGGATATCCCTGAGGAGATTAATCTTCTAAAGTGTAAGAGTTTGGGTTTTGCTCCTAGCAATTTTTAAAAGGTTCATGAGAAGTTTTATGTCCAATTTTTTCTCTAGATCCTTATATAATCTTGCATCTCCTGGATAGCTGTGTAAGAGGCAATAAAATATTTTGTCTGATTTTGGTAAGCCTGATTTTAACTGCTGAAACTGACCAAGGTGAAAATTTCCCATGTTGTTTTCATGTCTTATGGAACATCATGATCTTTTAGATAAGTGGATACTAAATATTTTTATCATGTACTCCTAAAATAATTTTCAAAAGCAAAGTACCTCACAACACATTTTTAACTTGACATCTAAATATTGTATCCAATCTTTAAATAAGGCTGCAAGGGTTGTTGTTTCTCTGCATTATAAACGTAGTTATTTTAAAGTGTTACTCCTATATCATTTAATCATATATGCCCAATAATATCAGAATATCACAAGAATTTGACATTACCATCATCCAATTTAAAAACTGATGAAAAAACTATTCTTCAACAAATCAGAATTTTACATCATTTTTCTCTTCGCTTTGTACTCATATTTCCATTTTACTCCCCGAACAGAATTATATCTTAATGTAGTATATCTTTATTTTTAAAAGTCTTTTATTGATCACTTTTTATACTTTAACGATGTAATGTGTATACATATATTTATATATAAACATTAAAATTTTTCCCAATGCATAGGCTCTATATGTAACGTTTTTTCTATTTTGTGTTTCAAGCAGATTGCAAATGAACAAAAAAATTAAAACTTTTAACAAATAACTATTCAATACAAAGTGTTTTTGTTTTTCAAACATTTCAGTGTTTCAATAATGGAACATTGAATAATATTTCATTATTCACACATTCCTTAATAAAATAAATGTGTTTTCTTTTTCTCAATTATTTTTATATCTATTGATGACTATTGTTGCTAGAAAGAGAAAAAAGCCTCAAATCCATGTTGTTTTGATTTTGTTTTGTTTTTATAGATTTAAACTTTGAGAAAATGTGTTCACATTAATTATTAATGAGAATAAGAGCTTCGTTTTACTGATGTCAGTCACTTTTGTTAACTCCTAAATGTCAGAGGCTCAGCTAAGCTGGGAGAAAGAGTGCTGAGGGGCCAGGTATTGGAGTAACCATTAAAGCAATAAGCCAAAGAGAAAATGGTTAAGGCTTTAATCACTTACTGTGATCCTATGAGGAAGACTCTAAAACCAGTGACAGCACCAACTCCAGTTTCCCTCACGGGGTAGGGCACCAGTAGGATGTCCCGTGGATCAATACCGATGTGGGGATTGTCTCACTCTTCATGGAACCCAAACAAAAGACTCTGGCAGTTTTATGGACTCTGGGGTTGGGGGAAGGGAGGAGGGCTAGAGGAGAGAGCTAGGAATGAAAAAGTACCTGGTACTGAGTAAGAGTGGGGAAGAGTGTTTTTAAAGTTTTTCCTATTCCTCCCATATAGAGGCCTTAGCAGAGGTGTCTGAAGAGGGCTCTGCACACAGCCTCAGATAAAGAGACCTAGGAATAAAGGAGCAGGGGTTAGGTATGCAAATATCCAGAGAGCATGACCGGCCTAAGTGGTCTGAATCCCTGACTGCAACTCCCTTCAGAGACTGCAGTGCATTGTCTGTGCCTCAAGTCTGATGTGGGGAGGGCAGCTTTCTCTTATGAAGTCTGCCAGGTAAAGCTTTTGTCATTGCCTATGATCAGGCATGAAAAATCCCACGTAGACTTTTAACCAGGAGACAGATTTCTCACCAGGTTATATGCGGAATATCAGAGACTAATCTAGCAGTCAAAGTTATTTTTAATGATATTTCATCTGACAACTGGATCAAGTCATCTTTCAATTACGTTGAAAGAAATTTTTAAAAATTGCATATACAAAGTGTTTAGCACTTGTTTTGCAAAACTATTTGCTACCCAGTTGTTAGAATCACTCACGGACAACATTTTTAATTGGTCATTTATTAGTGGCCCAAAGGATTTTACTCTTGGGAACAGTAGATTATACTATTGTTAGTAGATTTTGGATGAGTGGGAGGCATGCATTTGTTTGGTAAAATGGCGGAAAGGTGCTTGTGAAAAGATAGGAAAGAGGAACAAAATCTCAGTCAAACAAGGTAGCTTCATAGATAAATTTTGGAAAAGCGTATATATATATATATACACACACATATATATATACACACACATATATATGTAGATTTGGGCTATAAAAATCAATTTTCTTGGAATAACTATGTCTTTTATTGATTCTAAGGTCTCCATGTGCTCTCAAGGGGTGCATTGCTCATATCCAGCTTGAAGATTAGCATGATGATCACATAGGCAGTAAGTGGAAGAGCCAGGATACAAATCCTGGCAGTCTGCCTGGAGAATCCAAGTTCTTTATACAACACTTACTTCCTTTGGTACAGGTTCCAAGATCCGCCTTGATGATAGGATTTGGCCATATAAAGAATAAAACATTTTACTTCCCACATTTGTTTTCTTAGGGAGTTACTAGACTCTACCTAGAAAAATATAGACCTAACTCAGAGGAATAAAAAAGAAAGTTCACAATGACAGCTGTGCAGCAGATCAAGAGAGCTGCAAGCCTAGTTGAGACTAAGCGGAGAGTGGCAATAGTAAAGTTCACTGGAGGAGCCGTCAGCAAATGTGCTGGCAGAATTAATTCACTATTCTGCAGAAAGCAAATAAAATGGTGTTTTTTCCTCGCTCATTCACAAAAGTCTATAATAGTGGATTCAATGTGAAATGAAAAATTATGTAACTTTAAAAGAAAATAGATTAAAAAAAAACTGTATAACCTCAAAGTGGATTTTTTTAAACAAGATACAAACAAAAAAAAGTATAGCCTCTTAAGGAAAATTATGTTAAATATTAAGAACCATATTTAAAACAACTTTTGTCAATCAAAATTATGCTTTAGACAAGTGCAAATAAAAGTCATACACTGGGAATGTGTAAAAATTAAATAAGTACATATACTTTGCATATATTTCTTTAAAATCAATTTTAAAATGAATATATTCATTAAAAAACTGCCTAAATGTAATATAAAGAAGACATTTGTAGAAGAGGAAACCCAAATACTGCTGGTAATCAAGTATATGCAGATTAAACAAACAAAAATATTTAAAACTTAGTTTCAAAAGATTTTATATGTCTGACAGCTTCAGCTGCTGGCAAGAATTTGGAGCAATGACTAGTTGGTTGTTGCGAATATTAATTGTTGAAATAAGTTTACTGTGTAATTTGGCAGTATGTAGCAAACTTGAAGATGTACACATATTCCTATGACCAACTATTTTTCTCATATACATATAGGAATAATAATAATATACAAAATCCGTCCTGAGACTCAAAAATATACATATATAAAAATCTCCATTGCAGGATCGTTTATAAGAGAATAAAAAAGGGAGAGAGAGAGACAAAAAAATCTTATGCCCCCATCAACTTCAGAATTGATAAATAACTTGTGGTAGTTTATAGAATAAAGTGCTACTGTACAGCTGTGGAAATGAATGATCTGAAAGTTAATGTATATATAAAAGCAAAGCAAAATGATGAATAATATGCACAGTACGACATTTTAGTATATAAAAACATGTTATATGGTGTTTGGTAACATATGCATATGTAGTGATATACATAATATATGTGTCTGTATGTATTTAAGAAATGCAGCAAGATAAATAACTACAAATTCAGAATATAATTAGCTCAGTCTAGTGGCTGAGAGGAGGAGTACAAGGATTGGAATCCAGCAAACAAGATTTGAAAGTACACAAATTTATTTGTATTTATTCCCTTTATGTCTTCATTTAGCTGGTAGAAACTTATTTTTCTCTATACTATTGTTCATACAATTTTAAATAATGTTCCCAGGGGGTCATCCTTTGGGAGAGAAGTAGACTCGAGAGGCTCTACAGTAGTATTGGGAGTGTGGAAAACATGATGACACAATAAGAAAACAGAGTAAGGAGTGAAACTGCATGAGAAAGTCATTATCCAAAAACAGCGTGCAACGACTACTAAGAAGAGGCCACATTTCAACAGGAAGAAGAGGACTTCAAGAAAATTGGAATGGCTTCTTATTGTCGAATTTCTTTTTCTCACTCAACTACTGTCTGTGCAAACTTTCCAACGTGTGAATTCTTCCTTTTGTAATAAATAGCTCACCAAGCTATTTGCAAATGCCATCTGGAGGACCTGTTATAGAGAACTAGTTGGTCAAATTCTACTTTCTTGTTTAGCCAAAATAAGTAAAAACAAAAGTAATTATAGGTAATTTTCCAATCATTCTCATGATACGAGACAGTGTGGCACATAGAAATTACTAAATAATGGTTTTCTATCTCTATCCTATAAATGTATATATAGTAGGTTTAATGCTAAGGCCTGAACATGACAGGAGAGAAGGGAAGGAAAAACAGATGAATTGAAGAGTAGGGACACTAATGCCTCATTATAAAGAGAGAAGAATCAATAGATATTTTTATAGTGAATGGTGTTTTTAAAAGAAGATCTAAATATGCTATTTGATATTGGAAAAGTGACCTGTCAAGAAACTTAGAATACGAATATAACCAGGGGTAATATTTAAGAAATGTGTCAACATTTACACTTAAGTAAACCAATCAGAATGCATCCGCCCATGAGCTTTAGTGCCAGACCAAAGTGCTGAAAGCTCCCTCTGTCCTAGGAGAAGGATAGGGAGGGTCAGCAGAAGCCATTCAAGGGTCTGAGAAACATCTTCTGGAATGTCAGGCATATTTCGGTTTTGACTCACTTTAAGGGTGTGCTAATGTGTACCAGCTGAACAAAACTCTCAACAAAATTGTTTTTGGAGATCAGAAGGAAGATGATACAAGCAACATTTACAGAAACTAAGAGAAAAAAATATTTCCATCATAGTAAGAAATCAAATAGCTCTTTCTAAAATTAATAAAACATAGTAGTTTAAACATACTATTTGAAATACTTGATTATATAGCTGAGAGCTAAAGCTGAGAATGCTAAATATTGCTATCATTTATCAACCTTCCCTTCGTTTCCACATCCTAATCAAGGTCCTGTGACCTCACCATGTTTTCTATTATTATTCTCTGAAATACGCTGTCTTACCTGTTTCTTTACTCATATCTCTATTGACCACTCCTCTCCTTCTCAGTCATATACTCCTAAGCTTACCAATTCCAAAATATCTAATATCAAGATATCAAATCCCACTCATTTGTCCCAATATTTCACACAGCCAGCTCACCTTTTAAAGTAGATCTTCATCATCTCCAAGATACTAAATGCACCATTCTCTATCAACATGCTCTGTCTTCTTAGATTTCATGATCCATCAAAAAACATTCTCCTTTGCAAAAATACTTAATTCCCATTCTACTAGTCTTCTACCCTGCTCACTCAGAAGAAACTTTATAGGATAAGGACCCAACAAATTCTACTCAAGATCAAGTATGAATAGATAGAAATGAAAGCTCATAGCCAGTTTGGTTGATTTAAAGTGAAATTTTAAGTTAAATTTGTGATATCAAATGTAAAAAGGACAATCAACATTCTATGGCAATTCAAAAACATTTATGTGGAAAGCTTATGATTCTATTTTTAAAAATAATTTCATATATTATCTTTTCTTCTCAAACACTTTAGCATTCCTCAACCATCCAATCTGCTTAATCAATTTCAGATAATGAACTTGCTTCTAATTCATTAAGAATACATAAATTATCAGTCTAGAATTCCCTCAAATCTCTACTTATCTTGTAACCTTCTTGCATGTGCATTTATTTTGTTCTCTTGGGTTAAATTTAAATTTTATCCCTCATTATTCTATAACATTTACTCTGGATCCCATCTTCTTTAACTATTTTAAGGTATTCTCCTCATTGTTCATGCATTCCTCTCCTCTCTTCAACCATCAATGTCTCCCTCTCTAGTACAATATATATAAGCATATAAACTTGTCTTGCTATTTCATATTCTTTAAAAACCTCAGGTTTCTCCACAATTCTTGTCAGCAACTTCTCCATTCCTGTGCTCACCTATGTAGATAAACTTCTGGAAATAATTAGTGTCTGGGACTCTACTTTCTCATATTCTATTTATTCCTCAGTGCTCTAGAGTTCAGCTTCTTTCTTGGTTACTACATGAAAATGTTTTTTTGTCAAGATCTCTAGCAACTCTACGTTTGTCAAATTCAGTGATCATTTTCTGCTCTTATTTGTCTAACCCACAGCCTTTATCACAGCTGCGTTCCCTTCTTCTGAAAACCGTATTCTCCTTTAGCTTCAAGAACATGAATCTTACTTTGTTTTTTCTAATAACCTTTCCAGTACCCTTCCTGACAGCTTCATATTAGACTCTTCAGGGCTTACTCCCCTGCCCTTTGCTCTTTGCTCTCTACACTTTATTCCTATGGCTGCTAATGACTCTTAATCTTCTCGTTGGATCTCTTTTCTGCCTATTTTTAATGCCAGCTTGCTTGGTGTGTATACAAATCTCAAAACTAACATGTCCATGGTGCACATGACAATTTCTCCTTATCCACAGAAATCTGAATGTATTTATCTCAGTAAATGACTCAGTCGTTCACACAGCTTCTCAAGCAATATCTCTGGAGGCTTTCTTTATTTTTCCCTCTCCTCTATCTCCCTCTGTCCAAAATACCACAAGCATTGTTATTGCTACTATCAAAATAAATCTAATATTTGTCTCCTTTTCTTCCTCTCCAGTGCTGTTATTATAATTCAGGCTAGATCTTGGCTGAGCTGTTGCCATAATCTCTTATTGGTCTCCTGACTTCTAGTCTTGTCCTCCACACTCTTAACTGCCAAGGATTGTTAAAACACAAAGCAGTGTAGGTCATCTTTTTTTTTTTTTCTGTAAAGCCATAAATCAGACTGTCATACCTCATAAAACTCTTCTATTGACTTATCATAGAACTTTGGACAAAATCTAAATCATGCACACGCCCAACAAACCCTGGCTCCTATGTATATTTTCTATCACAATTTAAACAATGCTTATTCTGATTCTCCATATTCCAATCACAATGAACTCTGTGCATCCTTTAAATACACCAAATCCTTTTCCACCCCAAGACAAACCATTTGCACTGCATGGAAGTTATTATTTGTTTTATTACACAGTTGTCTCATTTTAAACTTCAAGTCTCATATTAACTGGCAGACATCGCCCTCCACATATAATTCTCTACCTACCTCACTCATGTATTTCTATCACTGAACTCTTCACAATGTCTCAATACATTTATAATTCTAAAATTATTTATTTGTTTTTAGGTTTTTGGTCTATCTTCCACATTATACTGTAAATTCCTTGATGGCAGGAATTTTGGCTTTTTCTCAGAATCAAGTGTGCACTAGAATTTTTTATTGTACAGATAAATAAATGATAGGCCATTATGGGTTTGAAATAACTGTACAAACAACCAACTTCATCGTGTCTAGAGTCAGATGATATTGTATGCTTTTCTACATTTCTGTAAGACATCTAGCTGTGTTATACGTACTGTAAATTCATATTCACATATACAGTCAACAACCACATTAAATCAAATTTGTATCATTTATTTCTCTTTATCAAGTATTTTTTGCTGTAGAGTCAGCCTCACATTCCATGGCTGGGCTAAAATGAACAATGTAGAACTAATAACTATAACAAGCTCATTAATTTAATCTCCCCTTCATCATTGCCAATTTGGAACCAAAATGTAAATTCTAATTTCACTGACTTTTTATAGGAAAAATAAATTAATAGCATTCCCTTCAAGCAAAATAAACCCACATGGTTTCTATTTTTACATTGCCTTTCATCATAATTTTAAACCACCCACAACAATTCAGTCAAACAATCTGTGTGCTTTTTCCTCTGGGGAACTTGCTAACTTTGCAATTGAGATAAGCAATCAATGCTCATCTCTGCTAAACTATACATAAATATTTTTTCAAAAGGAAATTCCTTAGAGGAACTCCTTTATAGAATGTAACTTCATTAATAAGTAATGGATTGCCCTATTGTAAGTTTTCTCCCATCAAACTAATTTGGAAACTGTTAATTGTCTTACATTTCTTTTATGTGGCAAAATAAATAATACCCCTGTGTGAGAATCGACATGATTATAATTTTGATTTTTATGAGTTAATAGTATTGTCTTCATTTGACTTTCATGTTCACATTAATTTATTTATTATAGAATATTTACAGAATTAAACTGGAACAGAATTCATCCTTATCTCCATTATGTTCCTTGGTCTTTCATAGGCCTAGCAACAGAGGAAAAAAAAATCTGAAAATTAGTAAACTGCATAATGAAACAGAAAAAAAATCATCGAGAGCACCGAAAGGAAATATTAAAGAGATTATTTACCAAATAATAGCATTGCCATCTACCCAAGGTGCTTCTCAAATAGGATAAGGGAAAAAATTCTAAGTATTCTTTTAACTTTCCTCAATATTCAAACAAATTCTTTTTCTTGTTTCCATTAAAGTCTACTGTATAGACTTTACATAGAGCTTGTTCTTTGGTTCTTTTTTATATTAAGGAAATTATAAGACACTGCCCTTTCTTCCCATTAGAAAGTTTGCTTTTTCCAGTAGCAAATTTTTTTCACCACTGATTTATTTACTAATTTGCTTCATTATTACTGATAAAATCCTGATTTTCTTCTGAAAATATATTAGCAACATTTTCACAAAAGTATCAGAGTACTGCAGGACTTTTTAGATAAAAGAGACTTGAGAAATAGAATGTAACAAATAAATTGCATACATAATAGAACTGGGACATGAAAAATTTAAATCACTTGCTATAGTCCACATCACTGAAATCACAGAATTATAATCCTAGAAGACTGAAGTGAGAAAGATCGATCTTGCCTCTTTTCCTATTTGACCAGCTGTTGAATAGACGGCAATGTTATCAGTTGGTAAATGATCTCTTTTGTATTTTCTTTCAGTGCTCTTGATAATTTTTTTCTGTTCTGGTATTCAGTTTACTAATTTTCTCTTTAGATTTATTAGTATTTTAGTTATTGCTAGTTTCACTCAGAATATTGATGTTTATTTTCCAAATTTGCCCTAATTCTTTGTATAATTTTATCTTCCTTGTAGGTATCATCAAGATGGTTGTTTTTTAAACATTTTTATATGCAGTTTATTTATAGTCTATGTTATACTAATAGCTAAAGCCCTTAATGGTCTGTTTTTGTTTCCTTTTCATTTATCCTGTAGTTGTTACTCATGACATCTTATTGTTTTTATCTTTTGTGTCTAATTATTCTTGACTATGTGATGAACACTGAACTTGAAATATTATTGATAGCAAAATGTGAGGCCTAGGTTGAAGTTTGTACTTTCCTTTAGAATATACAGGCATTTTTTTTTCTGCCAAGGATCTGCCAACAATGCTGACCTAGAACCAGCTTAAACCAATTTCATAGTATAAAGTTTCTGAGAGTCTCCACGCAAAATTCTCCGAGAGAAGGAGGCTCTAATTCTGTCTTGTCCTGAGGGTGTTATTCGCTGAGGTCCCAGCATATTGTTGCAAAAGAGTTTTTTCTTTTTGTTTGTCTCTTCTTTTTTTCTTTCTCTCTCTTCTTTTCCTTCTTTCTTTTTCCTTTCTTTCCTTTTTAAAATTCACTGCTTTTAGTTGCCCTTTGCTTTGAATTTGATTACCCTTAGCAGTGGAGTTTAAATTTTCTAAAACCTGAATATGCCCTCAAGGCAAAAGTAGATTTAAAACTCACTTATTTCTTGGAGTTTTCTTTTCCTTGTGGTATTTCTTTATTGTCTTGTTAATTCTTTATACTCCTAAGAAAATTTTAATAATATGTTTTATCCTGATGTTATTCCTCTCCTCAGAGTTGGTATAGTCCTAATGTTGTAACCTGTTATTACCAGAAACAGTAAGTCAGAAATGTCTTATACAAGAGACTGACAAACTCAATTAATTTCAAAATATTCTTGCATTCAGAAGGACTATTATATTCTTAAACAAACTATATGGGAAAATATGATTATTCTGAAATTATGGTTATACTTAACAGAATTGCAAGAACATTTAACTGGCAAATGTCTCAGAAAACAGAGTTTTTTTCCCCCTTTTCATTAATTCCTTAAATTAAGTTTGAAACTGTCAAGTATACTGGTAAGTATATCATCTATGAAAAAAACAGATGTTTAAATTTAAAAAAGATATGTTATTCTAAAAAATAATCACAAAAATAGCAGTATACCTAGTCTAGTCAGCTCTTCCACTCATAAACATAAACTCAAAGCAGTTGCCTGGATTCTTTTTCTTTTTTTTTTTTTGGAGATGGAGTCTCGATCTGTTGCCAGGCTGAAGTGCAGTGGCGCAATCTCGGCTCACTGCAACCTCCGCCTCTCAGGTTCAAGTGATTCTCCTGCCTCAGCCTCCTGAGTAGCTGGGACTACAGGCGTGCACCACCACGCCCAGCTAATTTTTGTATTTTTAGTAGAGATGGGGTTTCACTGTGTTGGCCAGGACAGTCTCAATTTCTTGACCTTGTGATCCGCCCGCCTCGGCCTCCCAAAGTGCTGGGATTACAGGCATGAGCCACTGCTCCCGGCTGCCTGGATTCTTAACAACGTAAGGACTTTTATGGAAGAGAGCCAAAACTTCCCAGGTGTACCTTTTAAAGAAACCACAACAGCTCTTGTGTTCTTTACAAATCAAGATTAAAATGGCCCTGTGATAAATTAAATGCTTCTATATTTTACTTGTACTCGGAAGATTTGACAGTTAGGCATTATAAGTTTCAGAGCATGCCTACAAGTTCCATAAACAAGAATGTCTTTTTCCTACAGGTGACAAAACCTGTCAAGAAGTCAATATGCTATATACTTTTCACATGACAGATCATGGTTGAAAAGCTTTGCTTTGCTCATTTATTTAAGCATTCTATAAGTTGTCTTGCTCTTTTATTCACTTTAATAGAATTGTCAAGGCAGACAGATTTAAGAAGTTTTATATATGATCATTTGATCGTTGAATACAATTCTATATTTACTAACTAATTTTTATCATTGTGCATTGAAGTTTGAAATACCAAATGTTTTTTTCTTTGTTTCTATCAATAACGAAATAATGATTTTAGCCCGAAACTATATATTGTATGTGCTACTCACTTAACAGAAGTCTATTCATTTGTGTGGACTAAATTCGATCAACAAACGTCCTTTGTGACTGATGGCAAACTATATATTAAGCCCTTTGGAAGAAGAAAATATCTAAAATAGAGAGGATTTGACTTACACATTTTCAAACTTAGCTCATTTTAAGGCTTAGAATTATATACATTATAAAACAATTTTAGGGCTATTTATTTTATTTATACTTTTCATTTTTGGAAACTAAGACCATAAATATTTACACAAAATCATTTAGCAAGGATGGTATTCAGAATTATAATACTTATATCCCTGGTGTACAAACCTTGAATAATGCTCTCCCTTTTGAGTACAGCAGTAGCTGTGAATATAATGGGATATAAGTTGAGCCATTAAAGCAGTTAAGAAGCAGTAACAGAGGTTTTCTGCTGGTCTTAAAGGAACAAACTCAAAACAGGGGAGAGGAACATGATGCAGAAAATGTTAGGTGGGCCCTAGGAGCTGGTTGCTGAAAACTAAGAATCAGGAACCTCAGTCCTACAACCACTAGGAAATTCATTGTTCTAACAAACCAATGAGCTTGCAAGAGGCCCATGAGCTGCAGGTAAAATCATAGCATCACCTGACATTTTGATTTCAGCCGAGTGAGATAATGAGCAAATGATTCTACAAATCCATGGCAGATTTATGACCCACAAAAATTGTGAAATAATAAATATGTGTCAACGACATATTAAGCTACTACGTTTTTGAAAATCTGTCACACAGCAATAAAAAACTACTACAGAGAGTCAAAAGAACAGTTGGAGATACAATTTTATGTCAATTTCTCATTATTTATCTGTGATAAACCTACTACAATGAATAAACTGATCTTGAAAGAAAACCATATTAGCTTAATTTGCAGATATTAATTTGAAATTGTAAAAACATTAATTAAATTGTAATTTTTAAAACTTTGGTCACTTTCTCTATTACTATTTTCCAAATAATAACATCGTCATTTGTCCAACAGAGAATGAAGGAGGAAATCACAAAGGGACACTGCAGTGCATGTCTGGTCTATTTGCATACCTGCCACTCCCACCTTATATTCCCCTTCCAGAGATTGGGGACACACTCATGAATTAGATAGAAAAAAAATGCATTTAATCTATTTATATCCTAATACAAGATTGATCAGTAAGTGTCATGATGATTGATACAGTTCAAGTATGTGGAAAATGGAGGGCTGGTGTGGTCAGCAAATGTGCTTTGGAGAAGATGAGTTGCATTGAACCATAAAGAAATGAGGAATATTTAGATTGTGAAGAGTGAGCATCAGGTAAAGATGGCATTCATAGTAAGAAGAAAAAAACTCCAAAGCATGGAACCATTCATATATTCGAAGCACTTATTGATCATCTTGTATACCTATGATATATAAGGTAATGTGATAAGTTCTGGAAATACAAGGAAATAAAGATGTCTCACTTCTTATAAATTTAAATTTATCAGTAAAATCTTACACTTTAAATTACTGAGTACTAAGTATTAATAAAATTATGGAAAATGTGCAGAACATGGAGAGGCAGAGAAGAGAAATAAGCCTGTGGGCTTGGGTGACACCAAAGTTCTCAAAGAGGTATGAAAGTTTGAACAGGGTTTTGAAATAAATAAGTAAGAAATCCAGGAAGACAGATTTCCTAGAAAAATGTAAAATCATATTTTTTTTCTGAAGAACACAAAAAATTTTAATGTGTTTTTACCATACATTGCATGTATAATGGAAAATAAAAATGTAAAAAAAAGATCATGCAATACAATAAAAAAGAATGGGTCAAACCCAAAAGGTTTACATTGCATGGAAAGAAATTTGAAATTTATTCTGCAGGAAACGGGCAAACCAATTGTGAATAACTGGCAAGAGAGACTGACTCATGGTCAGGTTTAATTTCAGGAAGATTGCCCCAGAAGCACAGTAGACAACGATCAGTAGAAGATAAAACAGAGGCTGGACATGGTGGCTCATGCTTGTAATCTTGGCATTTTGGGAGGCTGAGGCAGGTGGATCACCTGAAGTCAGGAGTTTGAGACCAGCCTGACCAATATGGTGAAACCGTATCTCTACTAAAAATACAAAAATTAGACAAATGTGGTAGCATGAGCTTGTAGTCCCAGCTACGCGGGAGCCTGAGGCAAGAGAATTGCTTGAACCTGGGAGGCGGAGGTTGCAGTGAGCCGAGATGACACCACTGCACTCCAGCCTGGGTGACAGAGTGAGACTCCATCTCAAAAAAAAAAAAAAAAAAAAAGAGGATAAAATAGAATTAGGAAGACCAGTAAAGATATTAGTGCCATAAAAATTATAAACAGGAGAGATGAAAAACCTGAAATGAAGCAGTAACAAAGGTGATAAAAAAAAAAAGAAGAGCATATCTGTGACATGTTAAAAGGAAATATAATACAACACTATATTGAGCTATGAAAATTAAATAAAATTTACAGGATTCAATTAGAAATTCTGCCTATACTTCAGGGTTAGTTATCAAAATAAGGCAAAAAGGAGGTGTGAAGAAAGATAGATAACGTATTCAGAGCATATTTTTATATTAATTTTAGATGCTTCACAAAGAATTGATGAAGTGCTATCCAGTAAATAACATACAATTCTGGGTCTACAAATTTAAATTTAGAAGTTATAATCACATCATAGGAAGAGGCATGCATAAACTGAAATAGACCAGGAGAATATGTGTATTGTATGAAAAAAACAGAAGATGAACTAGCATAGGATCCCAGGAAATAGCCTGAAATGAACACATTTAGTGGGAGGATGAAGGATAAAAAGCCAGCTCATTTCATTAGGTTGCAAATGTCAAGATTGCAGGAACTATAATATCAATATCTTTATAACTTTTAAAATGAGATTATAATAAATATAAAAATGACCTAGCATATTTTTAGAATAATCAAAATATATGTCTAGGAACAGAAGAAAACAGCTGATATAAAAACTCAACGGATTTATTTGACTTCAGATTAGACACTGCTGAGTGAAAAATTAATGAAATGGAAAGTATGTCAGAAGCAATTATTCAGAAGACAACACTGAAAGACAATTACATGGAAAACATAAAGGATTAAAATTATGAAAGATAATGTGAGAAGATCTTGTAAAATATAAGGAAGATCTAGTAGGAGAGGAAATAGATAAATGACAGAAGCAATTTAAGATGGGATTCTTTTTAATGCTACAAAACTGAAGTAAAACACTGCATTCAGTAAAACATACTTAACCAATCTACATATTGAAAAAAAGGTCAAGAAAATTTCAAGCAGGATAAGCAAAATCAACTCATAAATACAAAACTTCAGAACACAAAATAAATATATCATAAAGACAACCAAAGACATAGAGGGTACCTTCAAATGAAAGACTTTGAGTGACAGTTATATTCCCAACAATAACAATGAAAAAAAAAGTTATCTTTTTGTGAATGCACTAACATAGTAGCAAAATTCATAAAGCAAAATTTTACTTTGAGCATTTCTATATTTAATATTACCTTAAGTGATTATACCAGGCATAAAGTGTCTAAAATTTTTCTGTCATTAATTAAACTTTGACAATTTTTGTGTTATATAAATGTCTCTATTTTCCATAGCTAATGTATCAAAGAATTTAGTTTTTCCTAAAGTGAATAATCAGTTTCTTTATTTCAGAAATTAAATTTGCCTACAGACTGGAATTTGAAGATGAATATTTTATTGAAGTTACCCTAGTAAGAAGGCTCTTCTTAGTTATTTTGTTTTGGACTAAAAAAAGCACATTTTTTAACTGTAAATTAGCTTAATTTATTTTTAGAAAGTGTTACACTTTAGAAAAAGGTTCCTCAGAGTTCTTTAGGGTACCATGGTGGCCCTGCAAAGGGCTTGGGCACATGCAGATTGGCAATATACTTTCTACTTTTGTACTTCAATGGAGTAATTGTTTTTAACTTTTATTTTAAATTTAGGAGTACATGTGCAGGATGTTCAGGTTTGTTACCTAGGTAAATGTGTGTCAAGAAGGTTTGTTGTACAGACTATTTTATCACCCAAGTATTAAGCCTAGTATCCTTTAGATATTTTTTCCTGATCCCCTCTCTCCTTCCACCCTCTGCCCTCCAGTAGGCCCCAGTGTCTGTTGTTCCCCTTTTTGTAGCCATGTGTTCTCATCATTTAGCTCCCACTTATAAGTGAGAATATACAGTATTTAGTTTTCTTTTCTTGCATTAGTTTGCTAAGGATAATAGCCTCCAGCTCCATTCATGTCCCTGCAAAGGACGTGATCTTGTTCTTTTATATGGCTGTATAGTATTCCACTGTGTATATGCACTACATTTTCTTTATCCAGTCTATCACTGATGGACAGTTAGGTTGATTCCATGTGTTTGCTATTGTGAAGAGTACTGCAATAAACACATGAGTACATGTGTCTTTATAATAGAATAATTTATATCCCATTGGGTATATACTCAGGAATGGGATTGCTGGGTTAAATGGTATTTCTGGTTCTAGGTCTTTGAGAAATAGCCACACTTCCTTTCACAATGGTTGAGCTAATTTACACTCCCACCAACTGTGTAAAAGCATTCCTTTTTCCCACAATCTCACCAACATCTGCTATTTTTTTTTGACTTTTTAATAACAGTAATTCTGACTGGAATGAGATGGCATCTCATCACGGTTTTGATTTTCATTTCTCTAATGATCAGTGATGTTGAGCTTCTTTCTTGTTTATTGGCTGCATGTATGTCTTTTGAGAAGTGTCAGTTCATATCATTTGCTCACTTTTTAATTGGGTTGTTTGGTTTATTTTCTTGTAAATTTGTTCAAGTTTCTTATAGATATTGGATATTAGACCTTTGTTAGATGCGTAGTTTGCAAAAATTTTCTCCCATTCTGTAGGTTATCTCTTTACACTTTTGATTATTTCTTTTGCTGTGCAGACACTCTTTAGTTTAATTAGATCCCATTTGTCAATTTTTGCTTTTGTTCCAATTGCTTTGGTGTCTTCATCATGAAATCTTTGCCCTTGCCTATGTCGTGAATGGTATTGCCTAGGTTTTCCTCTAGGCTTTTAACAGTTTTGGGTTTTACATTTAAGTCTTTAAGCTGATTTCTTGTAGCTGGTGTAAGGAAGGGGTCCAGTTACAATCTTCTGCATATGGCTAGCCAGTTATCCTAGCATTGTTTATTAAATAAGAAATCCTTTCCCCATTGCTTGTTTCTGTCAGGTTTGTAAAAGATCAGATAGTTGTAGGTGTGAAGTCTTATTTCTGTGTTCTCTATTCTGTTCCATTGGTCTGTGTGTCTGTTCTTGTACCAGTACCATGCTGTTTTGGTTACTGTAGCCCTGTAGGATAGTTTGAATTTGGGTAGCATGATGCCTCCAGCTTTGTGCTTTTTGCCTAGGACTGCCTTGGCTATTCAGGCTTGTGTTTGGTTCCATATGAAATTTAAAATAGTTTTTTCTTGTTCTGTGAAGAATGTCAATGATAGTTTAATGGGAATAGCATTGAATCTATAAATTGCTTTGGGCAGTATGGCCATTTTCACGATATTGATTCTTCCTATCCATGATCATGGAATGTTTTTTCATTTGTTTGTGTCATCTCTGATTTCTTTGAGCAATGAAACCATCACATCTAATACAGCAATTTATCAAATCTTTCTGAGCCTCCAATAATAAGCATATATAGTAAGTTTTTGTATCAATAGAAATATCAAACTGAGTAGTGATATAATATTCTATAATAGGTAATATATGGTACATATTTCTACTATTGTATTTGATCCTATGTATACATGCCTCCAAAAACTGAGATATATAGGAACAGTATTAGCCAATAATTCTGACTTTCTTAGTTGTCTGTGTATATATGAGACAATGAGGTCTGGGAGGGGGAATGAGTGTTATGTCATGAGATGGAAAGAACCTGTGAAAAAGACTTTGAAGAGAGAATACTTTACATCAGCTTTGAGAATCAAGTTACATTTGCAAACTCATGAACAGTATTGGAGTTATTGCAAAGGTTAGTGTTAGCAGGATGAATGGGGTAAAAGACCAAAGCAAGAAGAAACTGGAGATTTTCATAGGTTTGGTGTTGGAAGGATTAACTGTTCAGGCTGAGAAGAGAAGAATGTGAAATTAAATGGAAGTTTATATACCAAGGTAAGCTTCTTAATAGTGATGGCCTAGATTATAATAATCACTTGCATACTATCTTCAAATTATACCTCCCTGTTGCTGAAATATGCCCAAAACATTAAATTATGCATTTGTGACACACATTCATTAAAACCCGTGGAAAAATTACTTTGTAAAAGCAGGATACCTACACAAAGATTGTGGGGAGAGAAAGAGCAACAGAAAAGGAGACAGAGATAATTATAGTAGATATTTTAAATAAATATGAGTACTATTTAACTAGGTTACCCAGCTATAATGTATATCAAAAAAAGGACTATAAAAATTATTAGATTCAGACATTTGGTTAAAACTTCATATATACTGTCAAAAATAAACAATTTACATCTAATATTAGTATTTAAAATCTTTAACTTTCATTAGAAATACTTTAATTCTTTGAAAGCTCATAAAAATGTGGTTAATTATGAACTAATAAAAACTGAATTTTTTCCAAAATGAAACATCATTAGGTATTACGTTTTCAGTGTGAGAATAATCAAATTATGGTTCAAATGCATTAATATAATTTCAGCAGCCCAAGATTAGTCACAACTTGCCAATGAGAAAGTGTAATTCATTTTCTGAAAATCGTTTGTAACAAAAGTTGCTCTGTGGTTAAAGGGAATTATCAAGTAATACTGAGAACACGTCCTGAGAACAGAAAGATACTTATTAGAAATACTTTGTGAATCAATACTATATGATTTGGAACATATTCATCCAGAATTTTAAAGAATTCTTTAAAAATTAAACTTTTTAAAGTTTCATGAAAAGATAATTCACTAATTAAATCATTTAAACAAGATTATTCGGGGTGGCTAAATTTATTTAAGAAAGCAATGTATTTTCAAACTATAAAGTAACTTTTCAGACTGTTAGAAATAAATACCTTTTTTCCCACTCCTGGTATCTATGAGGAGGAATTTTCCCAGCAGTATTTTTGGCTTCTATTTGTCCTTTCACTCACATTATCTCTAAGGAGGTAAATTAATTTGATGATTGGATAACTTGGAAAGAGTAACACTTCAGTGCAAGCCAGTCCCAAGGATGACCTCAACTGCTGTAGCCCCTGAGCCTCAGCTCAGCAGAGGTGCCTGCTCCTATCCTGCACTCCCAGAGACTTGGCAATCCTGGACATTTAAGAAACAGCCCTACGTGGCTGTCACATTGTGCTATCTTCACAAACTAGCCATTTTAAGTAACAATAATGACATTTTGTTTGCCTTCTTTATTGTTTTACATTATTTCTCAGTTTTCAGGCAGTAAAGAAAAATGCTATATATTGGCCACTGACTAGAACAAACCAACACATACAGATAAGATGCTAATCACCCAGAATTCTACTTTTCATTGAAAGAAGTGCTGGAAAACACTTGGCTAGTGCATGTAGTTAACAATACAAAAATATTTTTTTCTAATATCCTGGATCAAAATTATTCTTCTTCTTGGAGCTAGAGCGAGGTGAGAGGAGCTTGACAGTAATTTCTATGTACTTCTATCATATGGGAAATTAAGAAAATGCTGCTGTTGCACTGGACCATCTTTCTGAACTGTGGGTACAATTTTGGAATATACGGCTAAAGTGAATGTCTGAACAAAGGTTGAATTCAAAGTGAATAATGGATCAAAAGCAGGTTTGAAACCAAATAACAGATTAAAGACAGGGCTTGTTCTCAAAAAAGTAATATGAATCACACTACAGAGTGTGCTGTCAGATTTTCTCTATGGTTTCAGAGGAACAATAGTCATTTGTTTTTTTCCTCTCCCTGACTTATGATTAATTGATTAAATTCCATTTTTTCTAATGACTGTAAAGATAATGTGTGTGGCTGCAATTTTAAAAGCTCAAAATAAACTTTAAATACAGTTTATAGGGCATTAGCTCAAAAGGATAACTGGAGCAGAAGATGGGAGCTCAAAGCCTTAGAACTATTTATTTCAGATGTATATGTGTAAATCTATATATATTCTTGTGTATGCATATATATAATATAAATAAAAATTATATATATCATAATATATATAATATGCATACAAATTATATATAATATATAATATGCATACAAATTATATATTATAATATATATAATATGCACACGAATTATATATTATAATATATAATATAAATTGATGACAATGCAAAGAGAAAGATAATAAACAAATTATCAATGTATTTTAAGTAGTTTATATTCAACATAACCAATAAATTTATTAAAAACCATGTTTTACAGACCAAAGAATAATCAAATTTTTGTTATTTCTATTCTGCAACCCATAATCATATATAAGGCAAAGGTCAGGCACTGTAGGCAATTAAAGAAAAGGCAATATAGGCCGGGCGCGGTGGCTCACGCTTGTAATCCCAGCACTTTGGGAGGCCGAGGCGGGTGGATCACGAGGTCAGGAGATCGAGACCACGGTGAAACCCCGTCTCCACTAAAAATACAAAAAATTAGCCGGGCGTGGTGGCGGGCGCCTGTAGTCCCAGCTACTCGGAGAGGCTGAGGCAGGAGAATGGTGTGAACCTGGGAGGCGGAGCTTGCAGTGAGCCGAGATTGCACCACTGCACTCCAACCTGGGTGACAGAGCGAGACTCCATCTCAAAAAAAAAAAAAAAAAAAGGCAATATAAAAATATATGGATATGAATAATATTATGGCTTAATGAGGAACATGAAAGAATATTGTGCTAGATTATACTCAGTGTTTTATACATTTTCAGCAAAACATACTTGTATAAGCAAAATTAATGAGAATTAAAACCAATAAACTCATTATAGAGACTATGTTCTCATTGTGCCATGTAACCAGATGCAGCACCAGGAAGATATGGGCAATTTCTTTCTTGTAATCACGCCAATCAGGAAAAAAAGACACATTACCAGAATTAACGTGCTATATGACTTTGTGAATGTCCCTTCAAGCTGCCAGTCTTCTTGCCAGTACTATGGCAGTAGCATTAACCAACAGGAGTATGGACTTATTTCAAGCCCAGGTGTTGAGCAATTTGAAATGCATGAGTTCCTTGTTGTGAAACAATCATTCCCCCTGAGGCTCATATTGTCCTCATCACTCCATGAACTATGCACATGGTGAATACGCATTTACTTGCTTTCCTACATGTAAATTTCTAAGAAGACTAAATTATTGCTCTCGCCTGCTCTCTGTTCAAATTCTTGCAGCCAGGATTAGGAAGGCAAGCTGCAAGAAAAGAGGAAGGCACAGAATTTGAGTACTGCCCTAAAAGATTCTTCAGTTCTGGCATCACCAGTAAGCAACATCAATCTAACAGATGGCCTCAGACTTAAACCAGACAAGAATACAATTTAGCATTCTTTAATAAATTCCACACAATAGAAATAAAGTTAAAAAATGTAAAGCTGTAAACACACTGAGATTTTCTAGATTGTTAATCCTAGGAGTGCTCATTCTTGCTTAGCCTATTGGCATTTTCAGCTATTTTCTTCTCTGCCACATAACCAAAGGTAATTATGAACAAAGTATTTAATATGTTTAACTTGGTTTTATTTGGAAACAAGGCTTGCAAAAAAAACTGCATTTTTCCATTTGTTAGCAGATATCAATACCTTCTACTCAGGAAAAATTAAAATGATAATTGAACAGATATAAGTCCCCCAATGATAGATCATAAAATTTTCTGATATTGTATCAATATCCAAAACAGACATTAGAAGACTTAAATAATTGAGGTAATTGTAGCATTGTAATTAACAATAATAAATATATGTTAAAAATATGAATTGGCCATTCACAATCTATTGGAAGATTATATTGAGGAAAATTATATAGCTGAAAAATCACATTTTCTTTTTCAGTAATAGCAGTTTATGGTGGGGGGAACAATTCATTAGACTGATCAAGATTAGTAATGTGACTAGGTTTTCATATAGAAATATAGGTTCTGGTTTCAAACAGCCTAGGATCTAATATTGGTTCTACAATCCACTAGCTATATGGCTTTGAGAGAGTAAATAAAATCTTGTGCTTCACTTTTCTCATTTTTAAAATGAAAATAATAATAGTTCCTACTTTACAAGGTAATTTACAAGATTATTATGACAATTAGACTTGTTAACACTATTAAAATAACAAGGATAATGCCTGGAATATTGTAAATGATCAACAAAATTTGAGTATCATTATATTGCTTTGTTCAATTTAATAACATATATCTCAATTCTATTAAAAAAAATTTAAGTCTGACTGTGCAGAAAATGTCCTCCAAAAATTAATATGGTGATTTTATAATTTCATTTAGAAAGTTCATCTATACAAATATAAAGAAAATTTTTAAATAAAATAAAATACAAACTTTTAAAAATAATCTATTAATAACACTTATAAGATTTCTGATATCGTTCACTTAAGTATTTGTCTGAAAAACAAGTTGAAAAAATGCCTTATGACTACCAGGAAGAAGACATTTAAAAAAATATGTTGAACACATTGCCCGCATACATGGATATATAAATAAAATATGCCCAAAGCTTTGTTGGATAGCTGTAAGCTAAAAATTTGACTATGAAATGAAACTCTGAAATGAATATTTTTATGGTTAAGGTATAAGCACTGTACCTTAATTATAGCAGCATGAATAGCGCTGGTCTCATGAGTTTAGTATTTTCCCAGGAACAGTATTCACCCACAGGAAAAAATAGATTCATGTTAAAAGATACATAGTCTTTATAAAATATGATGCTAACAAAATTTTCAATGCAAAATAAGGTTGCTTCTAAAACAAGGAACAATGAGCAACATATTTGCAAGCATAAAAATAATTTTGAATTGCATCTGCAGCTTTGTTTGCAATTACAATACAAAAGTCATTCATCCCATTATAAAGGAGCTTGTGAGCTCTGTTAGCTCCTTATTGGTGTTATGAGACAAACAAAAAAAATTGTTTATGTATGTTAATCCTGTTCATAAATATCTGAATTCCACAACCCCCCAACTCAAGCTGTGCATTGAATGTTCCAAATAGTAGAAGGAAATTGTTCTTATTTCCTAAGCACATCATGGATATTTCCATGAATTTTGTTCCTGAGACTATGTGGAATTATAATAAAAAAGAAATGTTGATTCTCCACCACAGGTCATATTTTCACTTTTTTTAAATGGGGTTTTTCTCTGTTACTCAGGCTGGACTCAAAGTCTTGAGCTCACCTGATTCTTCCACCTCAGACTTCCAAGTAGCTGAAACTACAGGCACGTGTCCCTGTGCCCTGGTCTTTTTTATAATAAAAGAATTTATTCAAAAGCATGCTTTAAAGCAGGTTAAAGTTTTCAGTTTTATAAGGGTGGGGTATGAGTATTTAGGAATCTGCAAATTTTATTTAAATTTATAGTTGAGTATCATCCATTCTCTTGTAATGCAAACTCTGTGGGATAATGATAAATTTTTATTGATATTTATTTAATGAGAGACATGAATGTGTACAATAATCCCTGAGGTCATGGCTGTGAGTTTCTACTAAACCACAGCCTTTTTAGTCAAGCAAATGCCTGAGTTTTTGTGTATTTCACTGTCAGAAGCCTTCATTTATGTTAGGTAAAGATGATAGAACTAAATGGAAAATTAACACTTTCCACTTGTCATAATTCTTAATGATAGATCCTAAAGATCACAGAGAGGGACACTGAAGGGACAAGCAATGTCCGTGTTCTCTGGGCCCCAAGATCTCTGTGGGTTTTGCTTCTCTCCATTCTTGTCCTCACTTTCACAAGCCAGTGCTTGCTCCTCAGTTTTTCTGATTTGAGGGGCATCTGAAATGTACTGTCTTGTCTAGACTTGGTGAGAAAGAGGCTGGGGCATGCATCACAATTCTTTACTCTAATTGCTGTCATTCTTCCTTCTTGCTCAATTTCCCCTTCAGGAGAAAACAGTTGCTTCTTAAGTAGCAGCATGGTGAATTCTCAAAAATAGCTGTCTGTTATGCAAGGATGCCTGAGAAAGAAATATAACTAACCTAAAGTCACCATTAGTCAGTCAATCCATCAATTAATTTTATGAAAACTTAACAATAAAATAGGAGTACCATAATGAGAAAAAATGTACAGCTGAACATCACAGATATGAGTTAGGTTCCAAACCATCACAATAAAGCATATTTAACAGTAAAGCCAGTCACACAAATTGTTTGGTTTCCTGGTGTATATATACAATTTATGTTTACACTATACTGTAGTATATTAAGTTCTCAATAACATTATATCTAAAAAACAATGTGCATACCTTAATTTAAAAATACTTTATTACTTAAAAATGCTAATGATTGCTGGGTGCAGGCAGTGGCTCACACCTGTAATCCTAACAATTTGGGAGGCCAAGGTGGGCGGATTACTTGAATCCAGGAGTTTGAGAGCAGCCTGGACAAAATGGTGAAAACCGTCTCTACTAAAAATACAAAAATTAACTGGACATGGTGGCACATGCCTGTGGTCCCAGCTACTTGAGAGGCTGAGGCAGGAGAAGTGTTTGAACCCAGGAGGCAGAGGCTGCACTGAGCCAAGATAGCGCCACTACACTCCAGCTTGGGCAGCAAAGTGAGTCTCCATCTTGAAAAAAAAAAAAAAAAGAAAAAGAAAAACATTGCTAATGATCATCTGAGCCTTCAAGGAGTTGTAATTTCTTGCTAGTGAAGAGTCTTGCCTCAATATTGATGGATGGCTGCTGACTGATCAGGGTGATAGGTGCTAAAGGTTGGCATGGCTGTGGCAATTTTTTACTGCGTCAATTAACTCCTCCTTTTCTGAACAATTTCTCTGCAGTGCTATTTGATAGCATTTCACTCACAGTAGAACATCTCTCAAAATTGGAATCAATTCCCTCAAACCATGCTGCTGCTTTATCAACTAAGTTTATGCAATATTCTAAATTATTTGTTGTTATTTCAGCAGTGTTCACATCATCTTCACCAGGTATAGATTACATCTCAGAAAACCACTTTCTTTGCTGGTCCATAAGAAGCAACTTCTTATCCATTCAAGTTGTATTATACATTATAATGAGATAGGATCAATTCAGTTACAGTTTCAGGCTCCACTTCTAACTGTAGTTCTCTTTTTGTTTCCGCCACATCTGTAGTTATTTCTTCCACTAAAGTCTTGAACCTCTCAAAGTCATCCACAGGTGTTAGAGTAAACTTCTTCCAATTCCCCGTTAATATTGATATTTTGACCTCCTCTCATGTATAACAATGTTCTTAATGGCATCTAGATCCTTTCCAGGATGTTTTGAATTTAGTTTGCCTAGATCCATCATAGAAATCATAATCTATGGCAATTATAGCCTTACAAAATGTATTTCTTAAATAATAACATTTGAAATTTGACATTACTCTTTGATCTATGTGCTGTAGAATGGGTATTGTGTAAGCAGTCATGAAAACATCATTAATTTCGTACATCTCCATCAGAGCTCTTGGGTTACCAGGTGCATTTTCAATGAGCAATAATATTGCAAATAATTTTTTTAACTAAGCATTAGGTCGTAATGGTGGGCTTAAAATATTTAGTAAACCATGTTATAAGCACTGTGCTTTTATTCAGGCTTTGTTGTTCCATTTTATGGAGCACATGAGAGTAGATTGGGAATAATTTTTAAGGGCCCTAGGATCTTGGAATGGTAAATGGACATTGGCTTTAACTGAAAGTCACCAGGTGCATTAGCTCCTAACAAAAGAGTTAGCCTATTCTTGAAGCTCCGAGGCCAGGTATTGGCTTATCCTCTGTAGCTATGAAAGTCCTAGACTGCATCTTCTTCCAATAGAATGCTGTCATATCTATAATACATTGAAAATCTGTTGTCTAGTGTAGCAACCTTCATTAATACTCTTAGCTAAATCTTCTGGATACCTTGCTGCAGCTTTTACATGATCACTTGTTGCTTCCCCTTGCACTTTTTTGTTATGATGACAACTTCTTTTCTTAAATCTCATGAAACAATCTCTGCTATTAATAGCTTTAAACTTTTCTTTAGCAGTTTCTTCACCTCTCTCAGCCTTCATAGAACTGAAGATAGTTAGATCCTCAATCTGGAATAGACTGTGGCTTAAGGAAATGTTTTGGCTAGTTTTGTCTTCTGTTGTTCCACTAAATCATTTTCCCACGTTAGCAATAAGGCTATTCTTATCATTCTTGAATTCACAGGAGTTGCACTGTTAATTTCCTTCAAGGCATTTCCTTTGCTTTCACAAATTGGCTGCCTGTTTGCTACAAGGGCACTAGCTTCCATCCTGTCTCAGCTTTCAACATTGCCTTCCTCACTATGTTTATTCATTTCTAGTTTTCAATTTTAAGTGAAATACAAGTGACTCTTGCTTTCACTTGAACACTTAGAGGCCATTGCAGAGTTATTAATTGGCCAAACTTCAATACTATTGTGTCTCAGGGAATAGAAAGGCTTGAGGAGGAGGAAGTTGGGGCAATGGCGAGTCAGTGGAGCAGTCGGAACACACACGACATTAACCAATTAAGTTCATCATCTTATATGGGCACAGTTCATGGCACCCCCAAAAATTACAATGATAACATCAATGAACAGGGATCACAGGTAAACCAAATATACAAATAATGGAAAAGTTTGAAATATTGTGAGAAATGCCAAAATGTGACACAGAGATACAAAGTGAGCACATGCTGTTGGAAATTTGTGCTAGTAGACTTGCTTGATGAAAACTTGCCACAAATCTTTACTTTGTAAAAAGCATACAATAGGCCGGGCGCCGTGGCTCACACCTATAATCCGAACACTTTGGAAGGCCGAGGTGGGTGGATCGCAAGGTCAGGAGATCAAGACCATCCTTGCTAACATGGTGAAACCCCATCT
The DNA here is from genome assembly GCF_028878055.3 of Symphalangus syndactylus. Lineage (NCBI taxonomy): Eukaryota > Metazoa > Chordata > Mammalia > Primates > Hylobatidae > Symphalangus > Symphalangus syndactylus. Next base: position 63,407,653 of record NC_072437.2, read on the forward strand.
CTACTAAAAATACAAAAAATTAGCCAGGTGTGGTGGCACATGTGTGTAGTCCCAGCTACTTGGGAAGCTGAGGCAGGAGAATCGCTTTAACCTGGGAGGTGGAGGTTACAGTGAGCCAAGATCACTCCACTGCACTCCAGCTTGGGTGACACAGCGAGACTCCGTCTCAAAAAAAAAAAAAAAAAAAAAAAAAAAAGCACACAATACCTGTGAGGTGTGATAAAGCAAAGTGCAAAAAAAATGAAGTATGCCTATAATATGAAAATTCTAACGTGAAAGTTGATAAAGTTACCTATGTAAACTATGAAACATGAGCCACAACTTTACCTATCAAGAAATACTACAAAATCTCAAGTTTTCATTAAGAACAAGAAGGAAAAGTTATAAACACCCTCACAAAACTGGTGATCCTTTAATTTCATCAGATGTTCTGCCCACCCCACCAGGCCATGTTGAAATACTTGTTTTCATGGGCATGAGAGCACTCTCCTGGTATTGCTTGGATTTTCTGCTTGTTTGTTTTTTATACCCTATGGTCAGCTATATTTTTAAAATAACTCCAGTTATTTTAAAAGCAAGCAAAGCAAACAGTTGTATAATTGTATTCCATAGAAAAACTCTGAAAATTTGCTCAGTGAATAAATTGTACTTGTTGATAAAAAGGACTAGGAAACACCAAGTATTTCATCTCTCTCTCTCTCTTTCTCTCTCTCTCACACACACACACACACACACACACACATTCTCATTCTCTCTCACAAAACCTAGGGCCAAAACATAGCCATTATCAACATGGGAAAGTGTACATTTTCTAAACTAGACTATTTCACAACATTTAAAATTTATAAAAATAAATAAAATTACCAAAATACATAAATTTCAAGTCAAATCAATAATTAGAATAATCAGACTTTTTAAAATGTTTGAGATACAATGATTTTTTTAAAAAGTCACACTCTGTTACTTTTTTGAAGTATAATATCATGAATAAAGAAGGAAATATGAAATACTGTAATGATTATATAGGGAGGAATTTTACTGACAATATAAATGTTTCTAAAACTGATTTTGGTGAGCCTGAGAGAGTGACTTTATCGACAGTGGTGAAAAACTAATTAATTTTGGCCATTTGTTTTTTGTTTTTAGTAAAATTTTTATAATAATATATCTCCAATCTCATTATAACTATAATATAGCAATTTTATTTGGCATCATAACAATAGTTAGATGCATTTGTGCACATGTGTGCACATGCACACACACACCCCTACACATATTTTTAATATTGATACCTATGCATTAGGACTCTCCAGAGTGACAGAGCCAATAGGAAGTGTGTGTGTGTGTGTTTGTGTGTGTGTGTGTGTGTGTGTATGAAAGGGAATTTATTAGGGAAAATTGGCTCACACGATTGCAAAGGAAAAGTCCTATGATAAACCAACTGCAAGCTAGATAATGAGAAAAGACAGTAGTGTGACTCCCAGAGAAGTAGTGTGGCTCCCAGGGAAGCCAGCAGTGTGGCTCAGTACAACTCTGAACATATCAAAACCAGAGAAGCCAAAAATGTAGTCCCCCAGGAGAGGAGGCTGCTGGTGCATGGGAGTGCATGTCCCAGAGTCCAAAGACCAAAAAGCCTGGAGTTTGATGGCTCCAGGCAGGAGAACAAATAGGGGTATTGCTCTCAAATAGTGTGTGAGAGATAAGGAAAAGGGAAAAAGAAAAGCAAGCAAGTTGAATGTTCCCCTTCTGCCTGCTTTGTTCTGGCCTGCCACAGCCCTTTGGATTGTTATCTACATTGAAAGCTGATCTTCCTCTCTCAGTCCACTGATTCACATGGCAATTTCCTCTGGAAACACCTTCTCAATCACACCCAGAAAAAATGCTTCACCAGCCACTTAGGCACCCCTCAAACCAGCCAACTTACCACTTAATATTAACCATCATAACCTCAATGGATATGTTATCATATTTTATAGGCAAAATTGTCAATTAGAGAACCAAGATATCATTGCTGTTAGGTATAGGTGGTTCTATCAACATGATTTCAGAAATTACAAGGGAAATGAATATAATTTTATTATATTATCTTATTCAAAATATAATTAGCTATTTTAAAATTATTTACCTTAATTATGTAATCATAAATTTTTAAAAAAATTCACCTTATGGCAATACATACCACTCCATTGCAATTCATGTTCCTCTTATTCTCACTCTGTAAGTTTTGTTAGTTACACCTTAAGCCTATGACTGTGTTCACAATTTTCAGACAAATCTTAAACTAAATCATATTTCTTAAATTAAATAATCCTAAATGAATGTTTAAATGTGTTTTGTGCTGCTATATTGTGATTGCAGTATGCCTTATGAGATTCTGAGATGAAAAAAGGAAAATTTTAATGTAGGGGCCAAATGTTATTACCAAGGAAACAACTTCATGCTTTATATTGTTTAACAGTAAGAAGGGATTTTATAGCTGATCGAGCAAAACATTGTTGATAACCAACCCTGTTATATAATTCCACCATAATTAAAACATTTGAAACATACCTTTCGTTCAGTAATATCTAATGAACTGTATTTTGTAATGAAAAATATATAATTGGATAAAATTACTGCAAAGTAGTTAATTATGCTAAATACTCTAAAAAACATTTTTATACCTAACCATTATGGATGTTACTAGATGAAAGTGCAGATGAGGTATGAGTCTGTCAGGTCCCGTGATAAGTGAGCAAGGTACTGTTTAAACTTTTCTGAAGCTACAAGGTGCAGAAAACTTAGAAAGAAAATGTTACTTACAAAAAAAGAAAGATGGAGCTGGGGCTCTTTTTTCTTTATGCTAAAATATTTATAAGCTCACAATACTCTACTGCTAGTGAAAAAATTAAAAGACAAGAAAATAAATATTTTAAAATACTTTTAATAGAATAAAATTTTAAATCCACAATAGATTCCATTTCTGCTCATAGTTAGCCAAAGTAAAAATGTGACCAAAATATAAGAAAACAGTTGAAAATTATCTCTATATATGTATACCTGTAAGCTGAAATAATTATATATTTATATGCCTATAATTATAAATATTGTTGATAAATTATTAAAAATTTACCATCAACTCAAATATTGAATCTCTTGAAATAAGAAAAAAATGTTAATCAGGACTTAAAAACAATTCCTGATTGACAAATATAAATCCAGGAAACCAAAATAAATGTAAATATAAATCTATGCATAACAAAAAATATAAAACTTAGCTTAATGGTTGTTTTTAAAAATTACTCTGAAAACATGAAACTGGATTTCATCTTAACCTCTAACCTAAAATAAATAAAAATGTTAAATCTTTGTTTCCTCCAAATTGTATTCCTCTTAGGATATGTTTGTGTATGGGAACTGACACGGAAAACAAGTATCGAAAAAGCAATTATTTTTCTCTTTACTCCCAAAACACCATAATTTTCTGGTTCTCATCTCACAGCTAAGACCTCTCCTTGCAAAGCCACTTCACTGGTTTCTCCTCCTAGGTAAGGGCTCTTTGAGTTTCAAGTTATAGAAACTTGGTTAAAATTGGCTTAAGCAAAAGAGGAACCTTACATGACTATGCAATCGTGATCAAAACTTAAGAAAATACCATTCAAATATCTCTCAAGGTTGTTCCCTACAAGACAAAAATAACATAACATGAAATTCAAACATAAGCAAAGAAATAAATTGGTTAGTTAAAACCATTATTTTGGTAAAGTAACCTGATAAAGAGTTTAAGAATTTTAAACACTCATATTTCAATAAAGTTGAAGGAAGTTATTAAGTAATTAGTTAAGGGTTCAGATTACAATTTTGTTTTTCCAAGATTTGGACTCAGCCACCTTTCATATGCTAGTGTGTATAAAATGACTCAGCATTGTAATTGGATCATGAGGAAAATTTATTTGGTTTTCTTTAGCATTGATCTGATGCCCCAATTAAAACCTTAACCAATATTTAACCTCAGCCATCTGAACAGTTAAAACCAATTTAATTGAGACATTAATTCCAATTCTGTTGGTATAATATAATTTTTGTCTCAGTGGTGAAAGCTCTTTAGTCATGGGAATTTTTTTTATTCTGATTACAACAATTAACATGAGTTCTACTCTCAACAAGTTTTAAACTGTACAGCATGCACTGTTGACTACAGGCTCAATATTGTACAATACATCTCTGTCACTTAATCATCTTGCATAACTGAAACTGTATGCCTGTTAAATGGTAACTTCCAATTTTCCCTTTCCCCCACCCACCGGCAACTGCCATTCTACTCTCTGCTTACAAATATTTGACTTTTTTAGATACCTCATATGAGTAGAATCGTACACTATTTGTATATCAGTGACTGGCTTATTTCAATTATCATAATATTAAGGTTCATTCATGCTGTTGCATTTGGCAGGATTTTCATATTTTTAAGACATAATATTCCATTTTATATATATATATATATACACATAATATTTTCTTTATTCATTTGATGAGGGACATTCATGTTGTCTCCACCTCTCTCCTATTATGAATTGTGCTGCAATGACTAAAAGAGTGCCATTTTTTAGGGATCCTGATTTCTGTCATAATTATAGCCACCTCTGTTTTCTTTTGGCTATCATTTGCATGAAATATATTTTTTCATTCCTTCAGTTTCTAGCTATGTGTATCCTTAAATCTAAAGTCTCTTGTTGACAGAATATAGTTAGATCTTGTTTTCTCAATTTATTCAGATACTCTATGTCTTTCAATTGGGAGTTTAATTTATTTACATTTAAAAAAAATTACTGGTAGGAAAGGCCTTACTATTGCTATATTGTTCATTGCTTTCTGTCTTGTAATTCTTATGTCTCTCTTTTCCTCTCCTGCTGTCTCCTCTTGCTTTTTTTTTTTTTTTTTTTTTTTTTTTTTTTTTTTTTTTTTTGAGACGGAATCTTGCTTTGTCACCAGGCTGGAGTGCAGTGGCACGATCTCAGCTCACTGCAACCTCCACCTCCCAGGTTCAAGAGATTCTTCGCCTCCTGAGTAGCTGGGACTACAGACACACACCACCATGCTCGGCTAATTTTTATATTTTTAGTAGAGATAGGGTTTCACTAGGTTGACCAGGATGATCTCAATCTCCTGACCTTGCAATCTGCCCACCTTGGCCTCCCAAATTCTCTTGTGTCCCAATGAGGTTTTTTTTTCTTTTTTATTGAAGGGCATTGATTCTTTTTGTGTGTGCATATTCTGCAGGTATTTTCCTTTTGGTTGCCATGGGGCTGATGTACAACAATTTATAGTTATAATAGTCTAATTTAAGCAGATAACAACTTAACAACTAATCTTATAATAAAAACTACCTTTTTACTGAACTTCCCCACACTTCATGTTATCAGTATCGCCATTTACACTTGTTAACATTTTGTATTTATTAATACCTTTTACATATCTATTTTTAATGCTTTTTTCTTTTAACTTTTATACTAGAAATAAAAGTATTTTTTTTTTTTTTTGAGATGGAGTTTCGCTCTTGTTGGCCAGACTGGAGTGCAATGGCATGATCTTGGCTCACCACAACCTCCACCTCCTGGGCTCAAGTTATTCTCCTGCCTTAGCCTCCCAAGTAGCTGGGATTACAGGCATGTGCCACCACGCCTGGCTAATTTTGTATTTTTAGTAGAGATGGGGTTTTTCCATGTTGGTCAGGCTGGTCTCGAACTCCCGACCTCAGGTGATCCGCCCACCTCAGCCTCCAAAAGTGCTGGGATTACAGGCGTGAGCCACCGTGCCCGGCCAGAAATAAGGGTAATTTAACCACCAGCATTACAGTAATACTTGTATCCCGTATATGTCTATATATTCACCTTCACCAGAAAATTTTATACTCTCATATTGCCATTTAGTGTCCTTTCATTTCAAGTTTAAAAACTCCCATTAGTATCTATCATAAGGCAGGTCAAGGAGTGATAGAATACTTCAGCTTTTGTCAGGTGAAGTCTTTTTCTCACCTTCATTTTTGGGGACAGTTTTGCCAGGTATGATAGTCTTAATTGATAGTTTTTTTTTTTTTCTTTCAACATTTTGAAGCTGACTCACATCTTGCCTGCAATATTTCTGCTGAGAAATATGCTATAAATCCCGTGAGCGTTCCATTGTACATAACAAGTTACTTTTTGCTTGCTGCCTTCAAACTTCTATTTTTGTATTTGACATTTGACAATTTGATTATAATGTATTTCTGTGTGGACATTTTTTAGGAGGAGGCTTATTTTATTTGTAGTTCCTTGAGCTTTCTGAATCTGAATGTCCATTTCCTTCCCTAGATTTGGAAAGTTTTCATCTATCATTTCTTTGAATAAGCTTTCTGCCCCTTTCTCTCTCTGTCTCCTTCTGTGCCACCAATTATTGGTCCACTTGATACAGTCCTGTATGTTCCCTAAGCTTTCTTCAGTCTTTCTTTTTTTTTCTTTTTGATCTTATGAATGGATACATTCCAGTGACCTATCTTTGCGTTTGCTAATTCTTACTTTTGCTGAATCTGCTCTGCCCTTGGACCTCTCCAGTCATTTTTTTTTAGTTCAGTTATTTTATTCTTTAGCTCCAAGATTGCTGTTTGATAATTTTTCAGTATTTTCTGGCTCTTTGTTGACAATCTCCTGTCCTCACTGCCTGAGTGCCTTATAAGTTAAAAAATGAGAATACCAAACTACAAACTAATATACACATACATACATGCATACATACATATATACACAATAAGCACAACGACTCTGAAAGAAAATTTTCTCTGAATTTTCTAGATTTTAATTTCAGGATACTTTTTGATTCCTTTTAGTAGTAGTAGTAATAGTAGTAGTAGTAATATTAGTAGTAATATAGCTGTTATTAAGGTTATACATTTTCTTTGAAATATTTCTTGCAAGATTTTTGATATTAATATTTTTATGTTTAAAAATCACATAAACTTAAACTGTTTACACCCCTCAGAGATGGCAGGAGGAAATTTTATACCAATTCAATTTAAAGGACATAGTTATTTGTACCAAAGGACTAAAATAACTTACATGGCCATAACTGATTTTTGAAAAAACTGGTTTTCAAACAATCTTGAGCATCACTTACATTGCACATTATCCAGTGCAATTGTTAGTCTTTTTCCACTTTGGTTTCTTTTGGTGACGAACCAAACCATATCACCAGGCAGTAATGAAGATTGGTGAGACTTTGTTGTAAAAACCACATTCATTGCATAAAGCAGACAAAATAAATTAAGTTTATGGAATTGTTAATGAAATTGAGCTATGTGTGGTTTCCCTGAAAGCAAAATATTTTAGGATCATATTTGCTCTGGTCTTATATTCTTTCAAGTGTGACCATTATATATTTGCATATATCTTTCAATTAAAGTGATAGTTTGGAACATTATTTTATTTTGCTGTAATTATTTTCTGAAACATCTACATTCAAATTCATACTGGATTGTCCAAGCCTTAATACTTACTATTAGCTATGTTGTCTCTGATAATAAAATGAGGTAGCAAAGAATGAGAACACTTTACATATTTTAAGTGTAGGAAAACTTATATAAATATATATACATTAATTTAAATATATTTGAAATGTATGTGCACATTTCCGTTTAAGAGATAATTTTTTAATATTGAGAACAAAATATTTTTGCATAATTTCTACACTTTCTTCAAAATAATTTTTAAATAAATTTATTAATGCCTAGATTATAGATAATAATATATTGCTTCTAATGTACATACCATGTAGCAATTAATTCAGAAATTTTAAACCAAAGGTGCTAAACTAAAGTTGGAGTTCTATTTGAATTATCAGACTTAAGAGATATATATTTGAATTATTAGACTTAAGTACTATGGCCAAACAGAATGTGTGGAACTTATTTGGAACTTATTTATATACAAATAAATCCACTTTCAAAAAGGCATTTGTGGTGAAATCAGGGAAATTCTTCTATATATCCTATATTAGATAATATTAAAGATGAAGGATTAACTTTGTTGAGTATGATAATGACGTCACATTTTTTAAAAAATGTTTTACTTCTGCAGTGAGCCGAGATCGCGCCACTGCACTCCAGCCTGGGTGACAGCGAGACTCTGTCTCAAAAAAAAAAAAAAAAAAAAAAAAAATGTTTTATTTGTCACAACGAACCCTACCTCCATTACTGGTCCTTGGCTCTCACTGCCATTTCTCTAGTTCATATTTGATGTGAATCCCTCCACTCTTCATCAGTATGCTCAGTGGAATTGAGTTGAAACATTGAATACATACATACACACTTAGCACAATGGCTTCTAAAGCATTTTTTCTCTCGGTTTGCTAGATTTTAATCTCATAATAATCTTTAACTCTTTTTAGTAGTGACAGTAGTGATAGTAATAGTAGTAACACAATAGTAGTAATGTAGTGGTTATGAAGGCTATACATTTTCTCCACAATATTCATTGCATGACTTTTTGATATTGATATTTTTCTTTTTAAAAAATCACATAATATAGGAGAAGCAAACCTATACCCAGAGCATAAAAAAATTGAGTTATCATCAACCTGTGGTAGGTGAGCTATTAGTACTCATTGGTACTTTGGGAAAAAATATTTGCCTACATCATGCATAAATCAGGCTGTAAAGGCAACATTAAAATCAGTATAAACAGGGTAGAATACTTAGATATCCCGTGTATACACTGTATACCTCTCTCAGCCAGTATCTCTAAAATTTCCTTTCATTTTTAGGCTTTTTTTCTTAGGTATTTTAGTATTTTAGCTCTATTTCTGTAATAGAGGGGGCTCAGTGAAATATGACCTCAATACTGGCATAAATCTGAGTGCTTGTCTTTCTCCAAATAGTGATGTTTCTAAATGGGAAGTTCATTAGAAACATTCTTCACTTCTTCATTTCTTAGGGTGAGAGCTAGCAACATACCCTTCCTTATCCACGAAAAAGTCTTTCAGTATATCCTGCTCCAGGGAAGACTCCGTCTGCCAGGAGCAACTCTGCAACTGGACTCAGCAGCTGGCAAGAGGAACTCTTTGGCCACACATAGCAGCAGGTCTACTGGCTTCCTTTGTAAGTATTTTTGTGTGTATCATCAACCAAAGCATTTATGAATTGCCAGTTTGCTCAGGCAGGGCAACATTGAGAGGCAGGCCAATTTGATCTTTGGCATATCTCTCTCATCACAAACTCAATTCCATTCCTTGGCCAGACTACCTCATAATTATTTCAAAAGATATGCTTCATGTTAAAAAGCTTAAAATGATATTGCTTTAATGTAATACATATCTATAACACTTGAAGCAAATGTTCACATTTGGGTATATGACCTAAATTTGCCATACAAAAAATTATTTCTTAATTATAAGAATCATCATTAAGTTTGTCATTTCTTTTTTTTTCCAAAGTGTAGTAAAAATACAGAATTTGCAGGAAATGAAACAAAAGAGAAGAGGAGAAAGGAGTTATATAGAAAAGTGGAGAAAATAGTATAAGAAAGATTGGGGAAGAGATAAGAGAAAAAAGCAGGGAAAGATAAGGAGAAATGAGATAAAAGTGAGACTAGAGACAGGAGAAAAAACAAAAAACGAGTAGAGTACAGTGGTGCAGGAAAGAGAATAAAAGATGTTTTGGGGTTGAAAGTTTTTCACATTTTTGTCATTCAACTCTTCCCCAACTCCATATTTAGGTGCTCATTTTGGGATCACCTTGAATGAATCATCATTTAGTTTTGTAAAAAAAAAAAAAAAAAAAAATGTATGCATTAATTCTAAAATTGTCATGCTATTATTTCAAAATTTTACTTATTAAAATATTTACTTATAATAAAAACTGAATACGCATCTCAACCATTAATTAGTTTATGTGTGATATATCAGAAATGTCTGTGAGAGAGTAAGATAACAGAGTTGGTTATTTAACAGAGTCAGCTTCAAAGGTTGCTTGCGTGGTGTCCTAGCTTCAACTAAGAATCAGCTTGAGCAGACCATTTTCAAAAGTCACATTACTGCGACTTATTTATTTTCTATGAAATAGTTTCAGTCTTTCACTAACCCTACATAGATAGTCATTTTCAAGAGGAATTTATTTATTTATTTGTTATTTTATTGAAACAGGGTTTTGCTTTATCCCTCAAGCTGGAGCACGGTGGCACAATCATGGTTCACTGCAGCCTTAACCTGCAGGCTCAAGCAATCCCCCAGCTTTAGTCTCTCAAGTAGTTGGGACCACAGGCATGTGCCACCACACCCAGCTAATATTTTATTTTTTGTAGAGATGGGATCTCTTTGTGTGGCCCAGGTTGGTCTCACACTTAAACTCAAAAACTGACTTAAGCAATCCTCCCACCTTGGCCTCCCAAAGTGCTGGGATTACAGGTGTGCACCACCACGCCTGGCTTAGATGATTTTAAAAAAGAGGTTTTGTTCATACCAAAGAACTAACCTCTTGAATTACATCTTTTTTTTTTAATCTTAAGAAAAGAAACAATTTTCTTGTATGACTTTTTATCATTATCAGGAGGTTAGTTTTATGTCCCATGTGGGTTTACTTCCAGAATAAATATGTTATGCTGGATAATATATATATATTAAAATAATTATGCAGATGGAGACTTGTTTTCAAAAATTTTCAAGTTAATATTGTGTTTCGATAGCACTGCTGTGTTATGTGTAATCAAGTATTTAGCATAGAAAAATATGGTTCTTCCAATTTAAATGTACTGCTTATATTTTTTTTCTCTGTGTAAACAAATGTTCCTTGATTTAGGAGACTTCAGAAATTAAAAATGTTTTCAGTAAATATTAACTTGCTTAAGTAACAGATCTCTGAATAACAATATGGGGTGTCTTTAAAAAGTTCCTGGAAAATGCATATTATGAAGAAACTATACATGGATTTCTTTTTTTTTTTTTTGCACCAAAATAAACTTGTACTAACTTGCTATTACACATTTATATAGGACCTAGTCTGCAGTACTAAGAAGGATAGATATCAGTTTGCAAAGAGCCCCATCAGAGTAACATGAATTCTGCCAAAATTGAAACAAAAACAGATATCAAATTTGTGATGAAGCTTGGGTGGAAGAATGATGCCATCACTGATGCTTTACAAAAAGTTTAGGAGAACAATGTTCCCTGCCAAAAGCAGTAGTTTACAAATGGGTCACTCATTTTAAGGAGTGAGACAATGTTGAAGATGAAATCTATCCACATCAATTTTCAAACAAGACATTAATCTTATTAATTTCCTGAAGAGGATCAACAATTAGCAGAATAATAGCCAACACCATAGATATCTTGACTGGCTCAGCTTACATAATACAGACTGAAAAATTAATGATGAACGAATAACCCACTCAGTGGGTACCAAAACCATTGTGTCCGGATAAGCTGCAGATAAGAGCAGACCTTTCAACGGAAATTTTAAACAAGAGGAATCAAGATCCTGAAGCATTTCTTTGAAGAATTGTAACAGGAGATGAAACACAGCATTACCAGTATGATTGTAAAGACAAAGCACAATCAAACAATGGCTACCAAGAGGCGGAAGTGGTCCAGTTAAAGCAAAAGTGGACCAGACAAAAGCAAAGGTTATACCAACAGGTTTTTTGGTGTACTCAAGGCATTTTGCTTGTTGACATTCTGGAGAGCCAAAGAACAATAACATCTGCTTAACACGAAAGTGTTTTGAGAAAATTAGCTAAAGCGTTAGCGGAAAAATGCCCAGTAAAGCTTCACAAGAGAGTCATTTTCTACCATTCCTCTCATCAAACAAGGGCAATTTTGCAACAGTTTCGATGGGAAATTATTAGGCATCCCCTTTGGTCTTTATTTGGCTCCTTCCGACTTCTTTTAGCTTCCTGATCAAATAAAAAAATATTTAAAGGGCACTCATTACTCTTGCCAATAATGTAAAAAAGACTGCATTAACATGGTTAAATTCCCAAGACCTGTAGTTATCCAGGAATGGACTAAATGAGAGGTATCTTCACTTGCTTACAAAAGCGTCTTGGACTTGATGGCACTTATGTTGAGAAATAACATTTTTTAAATCTTTCAATTTCATTTTTTCATGAGCTTTCTGAAATCTTCTCATATGTTGTGTAGTGTCGCCCAAACTTATTTGAACATGTTAACATTCTTCAAATAAGTTTAAAAGGATAGCTTTTAATATGAAATCTAATCTTTACTATATAATTAGACCGGTAGAAAAACAGAAATCAAAAGTCATGAAAAGATATTAGAAATATGGGGTTAACTCAGTTGTATGGTTTTACACATGAGAAATTCAACAGAAAGCTGATGAATTACAGGTATATGTCTGATATATGGCACATTTCATTGATTTTAGTTCTTAGCAACAGTGCTGTTTGTTTTTAATGTCATTCTTCCTACTGACTGATAACTTTATCACACAATCTCATGTGTATAATTCCATATATGAATATCCAAAATCAACTAATCAGACTACATCCAGGCCTAATCCACCAGGTAAATCCATGCTGGTCATTTAATTTAATGAATGTGGCTCTCTGTAACTGAACGTATCTTGAAAGATAAACTAATGTAAAATATAAAGTGAAAATGAAAGAGAGTAAGGACAAAAGAAGAGAGAAAGACTGGGCGTGGTGGCTCACTCCTATAATCCCAGACAGCACTTTGGGAGGCTGAGGCAGGCAGATTGCCTGAGGTCAGGAGTTTGAGACCAGACTGGCCAACATGGTGAAAACTTGCCCCTTCTCTACTAAAAATACAAAAATTTAGCCAGGTGTGGTGGCAAGCACCTGTAATCCCAGCTACTCGCTACTCAGGAGAATTGCTTGAACCAGGGAGGTGGAGGTTGCGGTGAGCAGAGATCACACCACTGCACACCAGCCTGGGTGACAAAGCAAGACTCAGTCTCAAAAAAAAAAAAGAGAGAAAGAGAGAGAGAGAAAAACAGAAGAAAGGAAAAGAAATTCTATGGAGAAAGAAATGAACATCAATAACTTGTGTTATGGTATAGATTTAGGACACAGTTTAGCAATATAAAGAACAAGAGAGGTTAATGGAAAGAATGAGGAACAATGTCAATCATTTCAGGATATGGACATGAATTATTAGATATGGATGGCTAAAATGTGCTGGAGTGAGTCTCCTAGTTTCAAAAGATAGTCTATTTTGGCCCATGTTGTAGCAGCCACCCAAACTCAATTTCCTTTCGACAACTAAAATTGTGCACCTTTTCAAATCAACAACTTCCTTCTCTGTTTACAGCATAATGGCATATGAGACCCAAAATGACCAAAGATAATATTTGCTTCCATTTTACTGGAAAGATGGATATGCTTCTTGGTGGAAGCATTCTTTCTTAAGCCCTTCAAACCTAGCATGTAAATGATCATAGAGAGGAAAGATGTAAACTCTTTAAGTGACCTAAATATATAGAGAAGTATTCACCTCCATCCCTAGCTTCCCAGACCTCTGATCTCTGGCTATGAAAAATACAGCTCTACATGTTGGTTTTAATTTTACAGGTTATTCTGAATCTTGTAGGAGAGCATCTGTCCTTTACAAAGTGTTTTCCCCTCCTTAACAACATAACCAGGCATTTAGTAGCCATTGCACCATTATTATATCAAGTCAGATACTTTTGTGTGATAGAGTATATCCCAAGACTAGTGATTTTTGTGAATATGGCCGATTGCTATACTTTTTCTTCCATAAAATAAGATTTTCAGTCAGATTCAAAGTGACATTTTACCTGGCCTTTGAAGGTCCCCCGACCTTTATTATGAGGTAAGATAGAAAAAGTGCACTTTTCTTAGAAAGTGAAGGTGAAGGCCGGGCGCGGTGGCTCACGCTTGTAATCCCAGCACTTTGGGAGGCCGAGGCGGGCGGATCACGAGGTCAGGAGATCGAGACCACGGTGAAACCCCGTCTCTACTAAAAATACACAAAAAAAAAATTAGCCGGGAGTGGTGGCAGGCGCCTGTAGTCCCAGCTACTCGGAGAGGCTGAGGCAGGAGAATGGCGTGAACCTGGGAGGTGGAGCTTGCAGTGAACCGAGATTGCACCACTACACTCCAGCCTGGGCAACAGAGCGAGACGCCGTCTCAAAAAAAAAAAAAAAAAAAAAGAAAGTGAAGGTGAACTGCTTTCAACTGTCTTTATTGATTGCAATTAAGGAAATCCTTGGCCATATAAGAGGCAGTGATCTGTATTTATTTGCCACTAAACAAATTGTTTTAAAGAAAGTCTTCTCAAAGCAGAGCCTGAGACAGGGGTTCAAGAACATGTAATTAATTAAGCCAGTGCTCTTTGGAGAAAAGAAGTAAGGCAAACAGGATAAAGTGGGTGAAGTGAATCATGCAAGAATTTATCTCAGCTTGAGTTCTTCAGACTAATCCCTCTGGGAGCTCTGGATCATGATTTATAACACAGAACTGCTTCCATTGTTGAAGAAGGGGGCAAAGTTTTGTAACCTCATGATATGGTACCCTTAGGATAAAAAGATAGGCATCCACTAACACGATTAGAAAGTGACTTATATGTTCGGCAGAGTACAGTTCTCTGGAGAAGAAGCAGTTGTGAACTTTTAGAATCTAACAGTTACAGAAACTTTGATGCACAGGCCAGGTAGAGAATGTGTGTAGGGCACCAGTAGTACGCATTATCAACTTCCCGCCTGAAAACAGCAGCTGTGATTGTCATCATAGTTTGATCATGTTTATGATAATTCACAGGTATTTTCAAAGACCTATTTCATTTTTTCATCAATCAAAAAGTAAATTAAATAAGAATCACCAATGGTACATGTTTCAAGTCTATGATGATGGCACTAATATCTGCCATTCTTCCAATTATATGTTTTCTTTCAATTTACCATTTTGGTGGTGATTTGGAATGAGTCCGGGAGTCCTTAGGTTTCACAATGAAATAGATATATGACAAGGGCCCATTTATCACATGATCACCATAGCTTTCTTTCTGACTAGTCAATCACTGTAGTGTTTTTTTTGTTTGTTTGTTTCTCAGGGATTAGTTTCTACTAGTGTTTTTTTGTTCCCCAGATATTAGTATCTACTCAGTGTCTGATACTCTTACAAAATCTAGGAATTTCCTTTAGCTCAGTGTACAGTCATCTTAGAAATAGTACCACAAATTCTTCTGGGATTATTTGTTGAATAATTACAATGTATATTGGTTGCTGCATTTGATGGACCTTCCTAAACAGAATTTAGCCTCCTCCTTAATCAAGGGAATTTGGGTCTCTGAACTAGCTACATTTAAAAATTCGGTAGTAGTCTTTGAATGCCCATTATTGCAGCTCTACTCTGCATGTCTGCAGACTAAGATTATTTTCATATAATACCTTAGTATGTTGCCCAGATATTTCACTCCTAAGAGTGTTGTTATCAAGTAACCATCATCAAAGATCCCTGGATGTCAAAACACTCTGATTGCCACTTGATCCATACAACTTACTGTGGCAATTGTTCCTACCTTGTCTCTGATTAGGTGCTGCTAACTAAGATCTCTCTCTCTCTCTGAGTTAATTACTGAAACCAAGAAACACATTACTATGGCAACATAACCTACCATCATCTCCAACTTATAGAGTGGAGTCAAAGTAGAATTATTAAAAAGATGTTGGTGCTTCTTTCAACAATGCACTTCTTAGCGACCGGGCGAAAAGAAAAGCCCTAGTCTTTATCAGTAGGTATGCATAGGCAATGGCTGAGAGTATTGTTCTTAATAAAATCACAATGGCATACCCAGTATGCCTTCCCTGCTTCAATGTTCACTTAATCTTTCATAGTCTTCCAAGGATATTCTTGAGTCTCAATCTTATTAACTATAGGATGCTTTAGAATATAGGCTTCAATGGACCAAAAACGCATGTTATTAGGGCCATTCTATGGCTGTCAATCTAACACCATACAGGTCTAGTCCCCCGTGAATATAATCATATAGAAATCATTTACCAAATGAATGTCATATTTAATCCTCTTCCATAGAGTTCATTACTGCATGTGATCTCTTGACTACTGCCATTCGCTCTGGCAAAATCTTGCTATTTCTTTGCTCTATAAGCGATCTCTTCTCAGAAAAGACTTTGCAGTTCTCTCTAAGTGCTGAGCTTTGCCTGTCATTATGGGCTTGTAAGTAATTAGGTGTGGTGGTTGTGGGACTTGTGAAGATTGCCGTCATTGAAATAATTTTTTTTTTCAAAGAAAGGCTACTTATCTCAAATAGTAGGGATGGTGGAGACAGCTTCCTCCACCAGCAAGGAAATTTTTGGAATGTGATGAGGTTTAGACTTCCCATGTATCTGCCTGAAGTCCCCAGTTCATGGTTCAGGATTTCTTTTATTCCCAGGCAGTGCCTTCACATTGGCACAAAAGACTTAGTGAGTTGTGCATTTGATTGGAGTTGCAACTCTACAAACCATAAAACTTGGACTTAGTCCTAATCTTTACCTCCATCTGCCTTATGGCTACATGAACATTATATATAACTTAACTACAGCAGGTGCTATCAAGGCACTGCCCCAGTTGCTCTCAGCACATCCCAGAGATTATCTCTGACTCCAGTGGAAATTCTTTTGCCTGTCAATGCTTCTTAACGCAAGCATTGATTGCTCTCTGCCCTATGGTAGACTTCCAGGAGGGGCAAACTGGAAGTGACAAGAACTTAAAACTCCCAGAGTGTTAAACCAATATATGATGGGAATTTGTAAATCAAATATTTCGTGTTTCTCTTCCCTCTGGTAAATAACTCTATGTAGACTGAATGGTTAATATTCTGTAAAGTTTCCCACAGAATCCCGAATAGATTGAGCCCTAGTTGTCCACAGAGTAACCTGCTCATTAACATATGTTTTATATGCTTTATTTTATTAGTTGTTTTACTTCTTCACTCTCTCACTGCACTTTCTGGGATTATATACAAAACAAGAAATCTACCTCTGACAAAAGAGTAAACTACAAATGAGTTTACTTAAACCCACATTCTTGTCTGAGTGTTCTTTTGGAGAAACCCAAAATAAAAACCGAACCAACTACCATAGGAATTCTATGCTTTTTAATTCATGCCATGAATTGAAATTTCAAGGCACGGACCTTATCTTTTTTCTTATTGTGATTTTACCACAGTCAAAATATGTCTTCCCATACCACAATCATTGTACTCATCATCTTTGTAATAGGGAACATAACCACAGTCTACCTCCCCACGAGCACATATTTCATTTCATAACTTTCGTGTAACATTTGGGTAATGCACTGTCACTGTTTACCAGGAACTTCAGCATTTACTTGCTACAGTTTGGATATGGTTTGGTTGGACTTGTTTGGTCCCACCAAATTTCATGCTGTAATTTGATCCCAGTGTTGGAGATGGGGCCTGGTGGGAGGTGTTTTCGTCATGGGGGTGGATCCCTCATGAGTGTCTTGGTGCCATCCTTATGGAAATGAGTGAGTTGTTGCACTATTAGTTCCTGCAATAGTTCCCTCAGGACAGAGTTGTTAAAAGGAGCCTGGCACCCCCTACTTTCTGTGTTCATCTTGTCATACAATCTCTGCACACATCAGCCCCCTTCACCTTCTATCATAAGTAGAAGCTTCCTGAGGCCCTCATCCGAAGCTGACATTGGCACGATGCTCCTTTTATATCCTGAATAACGGTGAGCCAAATAACCCTCTTTTCTTTATAAATTACCTGGCCTCAGGCATTCCTTTATAGCAACACAGACAAAAACACTTCTCACCCATCAGCAAGGAGGTCACTTGTGTTCATTAGATATATGAGGAGCCCATTCCCAGAAACCCATCTTGATAGTTTGTTTCTAGGGACCATTCCTGGTGCCATTTACAGTAATAAATAATAGTCTCAATAGGAAAGATAATTGTACTCAAAAGATTTAACTGAAAAAATAAAATGTAGCAATGGGACCATTTACAGGCATGTGTCCCAATGTAAAGGGAACAACAATATATGATGAGAAGTTCAGGCACCAGCAACAGCAGGAAGCCGTGTCCACCTACAAGCCTGACATTTTTTACACAGGCACTTTAACCAACTAAGCCACAAAGCTTCACACAGGCCTGATATTTCCTCACAGCCTGACAGCTGAAGCTGTTGACACCATAGTTGTGGGAGAGTGCAGGCACTGCCAGACTGCTGAGCTAAAGCAGATAAGGAGAAGAGAAAGAAATAGCTGACTATCTTCCATTCCCTCTGACTTCTTGCATATGCCTCCTATGGGCAGCCATCAATTGGATACGAAAGGCCAATGAAGTCAAAGTGATAAAGCTCTTAGTCCTTTACCAATCAGGACACAGAGCAAAGCAGCAAAGGGGCAGAATGGATCTGATTGGGCAGCTGGACAATAAATGGCATAGGTATGTCAGCTATTTTTGTTGTTTTTATTATTAATCTATCTTCAGTCTGTTTTCACATGCTCCTGGACCACTGATGAATATAGTCATGGTCAACCTTTCAAACAAAAATAAAAGTAATTCTGTGACACAGGTTATAACAGTTTTTTTCTTTTTTCTCTAAAACCTGAAATTTGTCTTTAATTTATTTGAAATGTTTAAGGAGTTGGGTTTCAAGTCTCTATTGCTATATAAAAGTATTGTATTTTTGAAACATTAATAACAAGTAAGTCTTACTTAAATAAATATGGTTATCAGTTAATACTTTAAAAGGAATTGTTCCTTATTCAGCAGAGGATGAAAGCAGATGAAAAAAAAATACTCCATATATCTGGAAAAGTAAGGGAAAGGAAAAAAAAGGAGAAAGAAATATATGTTGGTGGAAAACAGCAATGGAATGTAATGAAAAACTTTGAAAAAGTCCATCCTGGTTTAGAGAAGCAAGGGTTAAAACTCTGCAAATTATTTTTTTAATTATCTAATGTTCACTGGACATTAAGTCTTAGAGTTATCTGACAAACTGGATTTTCTAATTGTTCAATAATTTTGGTTAGTTACATAACACTAAATGGGGCAGGCCGTGACTTTTCTTTAAGCAAGCGCATTTAACAATCAGTACAATATGCACGACAATTGTACAATCCAACACTTGGTTTATTTTACAGTGAAGAAAGGGATTCAAATAGTCATAGATGGATAATTAAGACTGTAAAATGAATATATTTTTTATTTAAAGTTACCACTTTTAATGTGGCCTAGAAATGTATCTGAATTTCTCTTTTCCAGTTAGGACTGAATTTAGGAAACTACTTCACTTTTGTAATCCTGAATTCTAATTAATAAATCACATGCCCAGATATATTGTTTAGAAGTAATGACAAAGTGCTTTCTGCAGCTTTCATTAGTGGTCAGCAATGATTCTCATGTGATTAAGTTGGGAAGTTACACTGAAGCATGTACCAATGAACCCCACAAGGTGCTCTTGTCTTTGATACAGACAGCTGCTTTTTGAAGTAAATTGTCTTGCATCGTGGGACGATGACAACTGTTACATATTCTTCCTTAAAACCTGAACCTTACAATATCATGATGCACACTAATCACTGTATCACTGTGAGACTTATTAAAAATGAATAAAAATCAAATGACTAGCTTTTCATCATAATATTCATAAGAATTTCTCCCCGCCACAGAGTGGAGAAGTACTCTGCAGGCTCAGATCAGTGCATTAAAGGCTCCCTGGGTATGCATTGACACAGTGGACCATAGCAGCTCTGAAAGAGCCAGTATAGTCTATCATGTCAATGGTCTGTGCGTGAGGACTCCCTTAGTATGCATTGACACAATACACCATGATGGCTTCAGAACATATGATTATGATTTCAGTGGAAGAACCATAATGGTTGCATTAAGATTTCAGTAAAATTTCAATGGAAGCAACTCATATACTTCTCATGAGATCATAATGACTCAGATGGGTTTGTTATGATCTTAGTAGAAGCTTAAAAAATTGAGAGAGAGAGAGCCAGTAGGATTGAGTCCTTTCAAAGTCATATTTTTATTCCTCTGTTTAAAGCATTTTCTCATTTCCTACTAGCAATAAATAATCAGGGATGAATTTACTGACAGGCTTACAAAATGAATGCAAATGATAACAATAGCAACAATAACAATAGGCATTTATTGAGCACGTAAGCTTGCCTGCTGTGCCAGGCACTGTGCTACATGCTTCACAGGTGTCATTTCATTTCATACTCGAAACCACCCCTGAAGCTAATAGTATGATTATTTTTTCATGAGTAATGGGGTCTTAGAAAAGGCAAGTTACTTGCTGAAGGACCTACATGGTCAAATGCTCCAAGAAAATGAATATAACAACTTGATTAATATTACTTTTCAATTATACACATTTTAATTTCTCCATTAAGAATTTTTACAAATGA
Organism: Symphalangus syndactylus; assembly: GCF_028878055.3. Lineage (NCBI taxonomy): Eukaryota > Metazoa > Chordata > Mammalia > Primates > Hylobatidae > Symphalangus > Symphalangus syndactylus. The sequence continues at coordinate 63,428,051 of NC_072437.2, forward strand.
TTGCCACACAATCTGAGTTTTTTAGTAAGCCATCCACTGTACATAACCAATACTTAAGGAATCATGAATAACCTTTCGATGTTTTCTCATTTACTTCTCCTAACAATGTTCAGAGTAAGAGGTTAATCATACCTCATTGTCTCATAGTACCAATACAGAGATCTCTCATGTGGGCCCAGTTTATTCAAACTGTTTTAATGAAAGTAAGCCCAGGCCAGGGATAAATGGAGATGAATTTACAAATTTTTTGCCCTATATTCACAAACCCATTTTTTCAAATGAAATCTTAAAGAACAAGTAAGAGCTGAGCCTCTCCTCCTAAGAGGTGGGAGAGGTGAAGCTCAGCCTGTTTGCCCCCAAATCCAATCTACATGTATGATTCTAAGGTAACCCCTCAGAGTCAAATTATAAACACAATGCCTTAAATAATTTTAATATTTAACAATCTGTGTTCTTGTTTAAGGTACGAGTTAAATCCCACATAGATGTTGAGTTTGTTTCAGTGAAAAATAGAAACAAGCTTGTACCGTCACATACATTCTCATTGATATATTAGAACTCTGGAAAATATACAAAATCTTTAAATTGATCTCGAAAAGAAATTCTGGATGAGTGTTTCCTCTAGAAACCAAGTTTTTATAAAGGTCAAAAAAGTTGTATTCTTTCTAATGTGGGAGGGATCATTTACAATAAGCTTTTTTTTTTTCAACTTTTATTTTAGTTTCTAGTCTACTATCAATAGGCACCTAGGTTGGTTCTGTCTCTTTGCCATTGCGAATAGTGCTGCAATGAACATGCAGGTTCATGAGTCTTTTTGGTAAAAGCAATTTGCTTTCTTTCGACATATACCCGGTCAAGTAGTAGTTCTAATTTCTTTGAAAAATCTCCAAACTGCTTTCTACAGTGGCTGAACTAATTTTTATTCCTACCAACAGCATAGAAGCATTTCCTTTCCTCTGCAGCCTCACCAGCATCTGTTGTTTTCTGACTTTTTAATGATAGCCCTTCTGACTGGTGTGAAACGGTATCTCATTGTGGTTTTGATTTGTATTTCTCTGATGATTAGTGTTGTGGAGCATTTGTTCATGTTTTTGAGCCACTTGCATGTCTTCTATTGAGAAGTGAATGTTCGTGACTTCTACACATTTTTATTTTTTTTTTATTATACTTTAAGTTCTGGAGTACATGTGCAGAATATGCAGGTTTGTTACATAGGTATACATGTGCCATGGTGGTTTGCTGCACCCATCAACCCATCATCTACATTAGATATTTCTCCTAACGCTTCCCTCCCCGCCCACCTTCCCACTCCCCAACAGACCCCAGTGTGTGATATTCCCCTCCCTGTGTCCATGTGTTCTCATTGTTCAACTCCCACTTATGAGTGAGAACATGCACTGGTTAGTTTTCTGTTCTTGTGTTAGTTTGCTGAGAATGATGGTTTTCAGTTTCATCTGTGTTTCTACAAAGGACATGAGCTCATCCCTTTTTATGGCTGCATAGTATTCCATGGTGTATATGTGCCACATTTTTTTTATCCAGTCTATCATTGATGGACATTTGGGTTGGTTCCAAGTCTTTGCTATTGTGAACAGGACTTCTGCACATTTTCAGTGGGGTTATTTGTTTATTGCTTGTTCAATTGTTTAAGTTCCTTTGGATATCAGACCTTTGTCAGATGCATAATTGGGGAATATTTTTTCCCATTCTGTAGGTCTTCTGTTTACTCTTTAGTTTAATAGAGCCCACTGGTCAATTTTTGCTTTTGTCGCAATTGCTTTTGAGGATTTAGTCATAAATTATTTCCCAAGGCTGAGGTCCAGAATGTTGTTTCACAGGTTTTCTTGCAGGATGCTTATTGTTTGAGGTCTTATATTTAAATCTTTAATCCATATTGAGTTAATTTTTGTATATGGTGAGAGGTCAGGGTCTGGTCTCTTTCTTACGCATATGGCTGGCCAGCTATCCATTAATTGATTAGGGAATCCTTTCCTTATTGCTTATTTTTGTCAACTTTGTCAAAGATCAGACGGCTGTATGTCTGCAGCTTTATTTCTGGGTTCTGTATTCTGTTCCATTGGTCTATGTGTCTGGTTTTGTACCAGCGCCATGCTGCTTGGATTACTGTAGCCTTATAATAAAATTTGAAGTCAGGTAATGTGATGCCTCCTGCTTTGTTCTCTTTGCTTATGATTGCTATGGGCTCTTTTTTTGTTCCATATGAGTTTTAGAATAGTTGTTCTGTGAAGAATGATGTTGGTAGTTTGATAGAAATATCATTGAATTTGTAGATTGCTTTGGACAGGATATCCATAGATGTTTTTTCCATTTGTTTGTGTAATATATTATTTATTTTAGCAGTGTTCTGTAGTTCTCCTTGTAGAGAGCTTCCATCTACTTGGTTAGATGTATTCCTAGGTATTTTAATTTTGTGTATGGCTATTATAAATGGGATTGTGTTTTTTAATTGGCTCTCAGCTTGAATGTTACTGGTGTATAGAAATGCTACTAATTTTTCTATCCTGAAACATTACCGAAGTCATTTAACAGTTCTAGTAGTCTTTTGATGGACTCTTCAGGGTTTTCTAGATACGGAATCATGTCCTTAATGAAGAGAGATAGTTTGAGTTCTTCTTTTCCTATTTGGATGCATTTTAGTTCTTTCTCTTGGCTGATTGCTTTGGCTACCAGTTCCAATACTATGTTGAATAGGAGTGGTGAAAGTGGGCATCTTTGTCTTGTTCCAGTTCTCAAGAAAAGTGCTACTAGTTTTTGCCTATTCAGTATAATATTAGCTGTGGGTTTGTCATAGATTGCTCTTATTATTTTAAGGTATATTCCTTCAATACCTAGTTTCCTGAAGGCATTTATTGTGAAAGGATATTGGATTTTATCAAAAACCTTTTCTGTGTCTATTGAGATGATCAAATGGCTTTTGTTTTTAATTCAGGTGAATCACATTAATTGATTTGTGTATGTTGAAATAAGCTTGTATTCCAGGGATGAAGCCTAGTTGATCATAGGGAATTAACTTTTTGATGTGCTATTGGATTCAGTTGGCTAGTATTTTGTTGAGGATTTTAATGTCTATGCTAATCAGGGATATTGCTCTGTAATTTTCTTCTTTTATTATGTCTTTTCCAGGTTTTGGTATCAGCGTGATGCTGCCTTCATAGGATGAGTTAGGAATGAGTCCTGTTCCTCAATTTTTTTGAAATAGTTTCAGTAGAATTGGTACCAGTTCTTTTGTACATCTGGTAGAATTTGGCTGTGAATCTATTTGGTCCAGTGTTTTTTATCTTATTTTCTGGTTAGTAGGTTATTATTATTATTATTACTATCATTGATTCGATTTCAGAACTTGAAATTTATCTGTTCATGGCTTCAATTTCTTCCTGATTCAATCTTGGGAGGTTGTGGGTTTCCATATAATTATGTGTTTTTTAAACATCTTCTTGGTATTGATTTACATTCTTATTCCACTGTATTTCAAGAGTATGATTGGTATTATTTCAATTTTTTAATGTATTGAGACTTGCTTTATGGCCAAGCATGCATTCAATAAAAGAGTATCATCTTTCATGTGCAGATGAGAAGATTGTATATTCTGTGGTTGATGGGCAGCGTATTATATAGCTGTCTATTAAGACCAATTGGTCAAGTGTTGAGTGTAAGTTCAGAATTTTTTTGTTAGTCTTCTGCCTCAGTGATCTGTCCAATGCTGACAGTGGGGTGTTGAAGTCCCTTGCTATTATTGTGTTGTTGTCTATGATTTTTTGTAGGTCTAGAAGTACTTGTTTTATGAATCTGGGTGTTCCAATATTGGGAGCATATATATTTAAAATAGTTAAGTTTTTTTGTTGAATTGAACACTTTATCATCATGTAATTCCCTTCTTTGTCCTATTTTACTATTGTTGGTTTAAAGTCTGTTTTATCTGATGTAAAAGTAGCAACCCCTGCTCTTCTTTGTTCTCCATTTGCATGATGAATCTTTCTCCAACCCATTACTTTGAGCCTATGAGTGCTGTTGCATGTGAGAGTGGTCTTTTGAAGACAGTATATAGAAGGGTCTTGTTTATTTATCTAACTTGTCACTCTATACCTTTTTTTTTTTTTTTTTTTTGGAGATGGAGTCTCGCTCTGTCACCCAGGCTGGAGTGCAGTGGCACGATCTCGGCTCACTGCAAGCTCCGCCTCCCAGGTTCACGCCATTCTCCTGCCTCAGCCTCTCCGAGTAGCTGGGACTACAGGCGCCCGCCACCACGTCCGGATAATTTTTTGTATTTTTAGTAGAGACGGGGTTTCACTGTGGTCTTGATCTCCTGACCTCGTGATCCGCCCGCCTCGGCCTCCCAAAGTGCTGGGATTACAAGCGTGAGCCACCGTGCCCGGCCTTGTCACTCTATACCTTTTAAGTGGGACATTTAGGTTATTTATATTCAAGATTAATATTGATATGTGAGATTTTGATCCCATTTTGAAGTTACTAGCTGGATTCTTTGTAGTTTCTATTATGTGGTTGCTTTATAGCAGGGGTCCCCAACCCTCAGGCCATGGACTAATACTGGTCTGTGGCCTGTTAGGAACTGAGCCGCACAACAGTAGATGAGCAGCAGGTGAGCTTCATCTGTATTTACAGCCGCTCTCCATTGCTTGCATTACTGCCTGAGCTCCAACTCCTGTGAGATCAGCAGTGGCATTAGACTCTCATTGGTGGGCAAACCCTATTGTGAACTGCACATGCAAGGGATCTGGGTTGTGTGCTCCTAATGAAAACCTAATGCCTGATGATCTGTCACTGTCTCCCATTGTCCCCAGATGTGACCATCTACTTGCAGGAAAACACGCTCAGGGCTCCCACTGATTGTGCATTATAATGAGTTCTATAATTATTTCCATATATTATAGTGTAATAATAATAGAAGTAAAGTGCACAATAAATGTAATATACTTGAATCATCCCAAAACCATCCACCCACCTCAGTCCATGAAAAAACTGTCTTCCACAAAGCCAGTCCCTGGTGTCAAAAAGGTTGGGGACCACTGCTTTATAAGATGTGTGAACTATGTATTTAAGTGTGTTTCATGGTAGCTGGTATTGGTGCTTCATTTCCATGTTTAGAACTTCCTTAAGCATCTCTTATAATACAGGTCTAGTGGTAACAAATTCCCTTAGCACTTCCTTCTCTGGAAAATATTTTATTTCTCATTTGCTTATGAAGCTCAGTTGGTGGGACATGAAATTCTTGTGTAGAATTTCTTTTTTTTTTTTTATTAAGAATCCACAAAACAGTACCTCAGTCTTTCCTGGCTTGCAAGATTTCTGCTAGAAGTTCACTGTTGGACTGATTGAGATCTCTTTGACCGTGATCTGACTTTTCTCTCTAGCTGCCTTTAAGATTTTTTGTTTAGTGTTGACTTAGACAGTTGGGTGACTATATGCCTTGGTGATGTTCATTTTGAATAGTATCTCACAGATGTTCTCTGGATTTCTTGTGTCTGGATGTCTACCTCTTTAGCAAGATCAGGAAAATTTTATTCATTATTCCCTCAACTATGTTTTCCAGATTGTTTACATTTTCTCCTTTTCTAACAGGAATGCCAGCAAATTCTAGGTTTGGTCACTTTACATAATGCCATATATCTTGAAGATTTATTCATTTTTTTTAATTATTTTTTTCTTTATTTTTGTCTGACTGAGTTAGTTCAAGAGACTGGTCTTCAAGCTCTGAAATTTTTTCTTCTGCTTGGTCAGGTACATTGATAAAGCTTTCAATTGTATTTTGAAATTCCTAGGCTGGGCACAGTGGTTAACATCTGTAATCCCAGCATTTTGGGAGGCCAAGGCAGGCAGACAGATTGGGCTTACAAGTTGGAGACCAACCTGGGAAACATGACAAAACCCCATCTCCACAAAAAATACAAAAAAATATTAGCTGAGCATGGTGGCACACACCTGTAGTCCCAGCTACTTGGGAGGCTGTGGTGGAAGGTTGGCTTGAATGCAGAAGGCAAAGGTTGCAGTGAGCCAAATCACGCCACAAAATTCCAGCCTGAGTGACAGAGCCAGACCCTGTCTCAAAAAGAGAAAGAAATTCCTTAAGTGAGCTTTCAAATTCCAGAAGCTCCAATTGTTTTCATTTTGAGATGTTTATGTCTTCCTTTATTTCCTGGATTGCTTTGGAAGTTTCTTTGTGTTGATTTTCAACCCTGTCTTGAATCTCATTGTGCTTACCTGCAGTCCATGCGTTGAATTCTTTATCTGTAATTTCTGAGTTTCCATTTTGTTTAAACACCATTGCTGGAGAACTAGTGAAATTTTGTGGTGACACTACATTCAGATTTCTCATGGTGCCAGAATTCTTATGCTTATTCTTCCTTATCTTGAGATACGTGCACTTCTAATTTTTATAACTATTTTTATGCAGTTAGGAATTTTTAATTTTCTTTCATTTTCTATATTATTATTTTTTCTTATCCTTGCTTTTCCTCCTACCCACTAGATGTTGTGGCTGTAGAGAATGCCGGGTAGGGTCTTTTGGTTTTGCCTCTATTGAAGCAGGAAATATAAAAAGAAAAACAAGCAAAGGGAAAATAAGTCCTTCCTTGACCAGGCTGACTCACTCCAAAGTCCTGCTAGAGCTATGATAACATTGTCTGCAAGGCCAGGCAGGGGACCCTAAGGAATAGACTCCAGGTGCAAGGATGAGAAAAGCAAGTTCTCCTTATCAGATTCCCCCTTTGGAATTCTCTCCCTGTACCATCATTCTTTGTTCTGCTCTCATAACTACTTTTGTAACTGTTTCTGCAAGTTTGTAAAAGTTTTTGTAAGCTTCTGTTTTTCTTTCTGTAGCATGGCAAAGTCACAATACATGTTTAAGTGAGGTAAGCTCATGTTGCAAAGCCTGTTGCAAAACCTGTCACAGTATGATTAACTGCCTTTATTCTGCTTCTGTAAGCTTGCTTACCTGCCCTGCGGGTTTCGAGCCACTAGATGGCCGACCCCCTTTAGCTGTATATATAAAAGTCAAGGCCTGTCTTTGTTCAATGCTCAGCCTTTGGATATTAATCTGCTGAACCAGTGGCCACCTAAATAAAATCCTCCTGCTCCCCCACGCTGGTCTCTCCAGTCTCCTGATTCCTGCAACACTATAGCCCTATGCATGTCTTTTGGGAGGTTTATATCGGCTGAGCAGTTAGACTTACAAGCCAGTAACTAGTGCTTACAGATAAGAGCCAGCTGCACTACACTGGTATATTCTAGATCCTTGTTTACTGGGAGAAGCTTTTTGTTGCTGCAGACAAGGGGCTGATCTGCAGAGTGCACAGTGGTCTGAGCTTCTTGCTCAGCCCTGGGTGAGGGAGTGGGGGCAAGGCTATAATGAGTGGGGCCAGACTGGGCAGAACCTCTCCACCTAGAGGTCCCCTGATGGCAAACGAGCACCAGCACTGAGAATCCAGTGGATGGCCACCAGGTGCCCAAAGGTATGCCTAGGCTTGGAGCTTGAAAACCACCATTGGCCCTAAATTATCTGCATGGGAATATAGGGATGGCCTAAACTCCTAATCCAGAAAAGTAGTTGCTCAAGAGACCTGGAGATCTACCTAGGCATCAGAGAGGGGCCCCTGCCCCAAGATCTCTGCACAGGAGGGTAGGGTGACTCAGGCTGCTGAACTCAGCAAGCAGGTTCTCTGAATGCCTGGAGATCTGCCTGGGTGTGTAGCAGAGAGCCCCCCCACCACCTGCCCCACACCAGAATCTCTACATAGGAAGGGTGGGGTGACTCGGACTTCTGTTCCAGGGAAGCTGGTGCTCCAAATGCCTGGGATCTGCCTGGGTGCAAAGCAGAGAGGACCTCCCTGTACCAGGATCTCTGCACAGGAAGGGTGGAGCAGGTCAGGCTGCTGATCCAGTTGAGTAGGTGCTCTGAATGCCTGGACATATGCCTGAGTATAGAGTGGAGAGAACCCCACTGTACCATGATCTATGCACAGGAAGGTTAGAGCAGCTCCAGATGGTGATTTAGGCAAGCAAGTGCTCCAAATGTTTGGATTTCTGCTTGGGGGTAGAGCAGAAAGGGCTCTGCTACACCACAATCTCAGAGGAGCAGGCTGGGACACCCAAAAATGGCACACACCAACTGGTTCTGGGTCAGCAAGCTGGCCCCTTGCTCCTAGTCTTGGCATCCAGGAGAAACTGTAGCTGTAGCACCTCTCCTCCCTCCCCACCTACTGCTGAGGCACTTTCCACAGTTCTGGCTGTAGAGGCCCCTACCCCACTTCAGAGTAGGTGGTCTAATCTCTGGCTGGAGACTAAAATGCCTGAGTAGCCACATTGTTGGATCACCAAAGAATGACTGACATTGCATGCACTCAAATTTAACAGGATGTCCTGCTCAGTCCCAGGTCATGGAAAAAGTCTGCAGCTTTTCCCCTTGTTTTTCCCTCTCAGTATCTCCAAGCCTCTCTTCAAGTTAGCTCCAGGGCTCGGGAGAAACAAAGTACTCTCCCCTGAGTTGCTGGGGTCCCCAGTGAAAAGGTGAGTCACAGAAGGAGGCTCCTTGCCTCTCTCATGTACTGAGCTTCCACTCACTTTTATCAGCCAGACATTGTCATGGGGGCTGTGTGCTATTGCTCTACTCTCTGGGGTCTGGGGTATCCTTCACAATTTTGGTGGCTTCCCATTTTCCTTCTTGAATGAAAACTCAGAGTTCATCTTCATGCACTATTTTGCAATTTCCAGGTGGCTGAGGCACACTAAAAGCCTCTAATCCACCATCCTGTGAAAAAACTGTTTTTACAATAAGCTTTGACAAATGTTAAATATCATGATAGTATATAGGTAAGTAGGATTTCAGTCAATACTTTATTTATTTGGATACTCATAAGGTTTAGGAACGTTTTGGAATGGGAAGAATTATTTTTATTTATCTTATATTGTTTTAGCAGAGAGCTTAAACAAGCAAATGATCTGTGTCATTTTACTGAACATGTCACATTATAACAGCAGATTAATTCACAGCTGACAATAAACACTCAGGGCAGCTGTAAGAAGCCTTCACTACAATGTCCAAACAACCACATATGACATTATGCATTAATATTGCAAAGCCTGGAAGTAACACTTTTCATAATAAAATAGTCCTTTTACCCAGAAAACAAATCACTTGGAAATGTCATAATGTTCCGGAAAAAAAACTCCTTACATGATTATGGGTATATATTGAGGGTGACCAAACAAAAGAAAAATAATTTGTCATCTTTGTTGCTGACAGTTGACTCAGGTAGAAAGAGAGCTTTTGAAAAATAAAAATAGAGCAGAAATATGGTGAATGTTTTTAATTTGTTTAGGCTGTGAGTGGCTACAATCTAACTGGGAGATTCAAGCATGCACATGAAATTCGCATTTACCTGCAAGGGTATCAATAGGAGAAACATGTACCTATTTTATCATAAAGTTCCTTCTCCCATACACCCTTAGAAGAGGAAAAGGACATTCAATTTCACTGAGAAAACAGCTGCAACCACAGTAGTGAGAGTGCTGTGCCCTTGGTTATGATTTTTGCTCTAAGTTCACTGTGTGATTTGAGCCAGGCATTGCCATGTTTCAGGAATTCAACCAAAGACCTCAGATTCTGATCAGTGAGAAGAATGCAATTTGCTCCTTTTTACCCTTACAGGAATATTGTGATGTTTTGAGATACAATGTCTGTTAAGTGCTTGCTTAGAAAGCAAGTGATTTATAAACACTGATCTTACAGAAGAAAACGTAGGCTCTTGACAGTCACAAGAAAATGCAATGACAGATCTTGCTCTTTTCAAAATGCAACCCAATATATTTCCTTTTAATCAGAAAATGACAAGCTTATTTTTCTTAAAGGAGTGCACATTTAAAGAAGAAAAAGAGTTAAGAATAAAACTCTGAAAATTCTTAAAAGGCACCCTATCACCATCTGTAGCTATGTTAAAGAATTTATTTGAGAAGTATATATTATTATACTATGGTGCAATTATTACTTAATTTTTATGCATTCATAATTATACATACATGTATTCACATACAGACACACATAGGGATATCTATGTATCTATCTATCTATCTATCTATCTATATACACACACATACAGGTTGGCATCCCTAATCCGAAAATCCAAAATCTGAAATGGTCCAAAATCTAAAACTTTTTGGGTGTTAACATGATGTCACAAGTGAAAAATTACATACATAAGTATTTAAAACAAATTTTGTTTCATTCACAAAATTATTAAAAATATTGTATGCAATTATATTCAGGCTGTATGTATAAGGTTCACATAAAACATAAATGAATTTTGTTTTTAGACTTGTGTCTCATCCCCAGCATATCTCATTATGTATATGCAAATATTCTGAAATTTGAAAATAATCCAAAATCCAAAACACTTCTCATCCTAAGCATTTGGATAAGTGGTACTCAACCTGTATATAATAGATGATAGATAGATGATACATAGATAGATAGATAGATAGATAGATAGATAGATAGATAGATAAATAGATAGATACACACACACATATATATGTGTGTGCGTGTGTGTGTGTGTATTAAATATAATCCTGAATATGGTTAGATGTGGTGGATGAACTTATTTTTTATGCTGTTTTGATTTAAACAACTTTAGAACTCCCACCATTTTGATAGGTAGACAATTTCTTTTGTAAATTGCCTTTCTAGCTAAGCATTCACATGTCTCAGCAGCACAGAATATATAACCATATACAACCCAATTTCCTGCAAAATAATGCATATTACTTTTTCTTTTAAATTTATTAGGGATTCCTGTTTAATTATTTTACTTAGGACATGTTATAAAGCAGGAGTCTTTCCCACAAATAGAATGCAAGACAATACTTTTCATCAAGGTTCAGGGGAGAGTCTTTTGCTTGCCAGTTTCTACAGTTTTAAGTTGATAATCAAACACTCTAGTCCCAGACAGATCCTCTTTCTCTTACTATTTTCAAAGTCTGAATATTTGCTGTATTTTTGTTATTTGAACCCAGGAACACCAATATTTCAAAGTCATATCATTGAGTTTGGTACTAGAGTCAGAATGTTGTCTAATGAAGAAAAGAATGCATTTATGCTAAAATAGAAAATGTTAACTAATATCGTTCAGAAGCCAGGATGCCAATCAGGAAAGATGGCAGTAATTCTGATCTGCCTTCTTCTCATATCATCTTTGCCCCTTCCCAAACTCATTTTTTAATGCAGGTAATTGAAGAGTTTTTAATTGTATTTTCTAATTATTGAAATATGTTAGGAAAAGGTACAGAGTATATCTATTTCCTCCAACCTTAGTAGTTTGAAAGTTCCCTGAGTTTGTTTACTGAAAACATTCCCAAGAAACCTGGAAAAATCAAGACATTGCACAGCCCCCTCATTTGAGCCTCAAAACTCTGATATGCAGCGATAGCTTTCCCAAATCTGACACAGCTTCCTTCTGTCATGAAGTAAGGGATGGGGGATTCTTTGCCATCAGCTGGAAAGGCAGATTCCCCAAAGGTTGAGACAAGTAGGGAACAGTTTTATCTTCTCTGTCCCTGGAGGGGTAGGATGTTCCCAAGGATAAAGGGGCAAGTGAAGCTGAGAAACCTTACCTTTTGCATAGAAGTTCTAAGAAGTTCAGAACACTTAATACATCATGAAGCTAATGCTGGAAGGCAAACTGAATTGCCCACATTTCTGCTTTTAGTTAGGTCACAGGAGGAAGTGAGGTACCTTACAATCTGCAATTAACTTCCTCAGAACACTGGGGTATCATTGAGCATACTGCAGCAGCAATTTGCTAAATGGTACTCCAGTGATCAGAAAGAGTGAGTGCAGTACCCCATGTGCTAACTTATTCCCAGGAAGTCATCAGCACATTGGAAGAATCCAGCTGATTAGAGCCTATTTATCCCTCAATGTACTAGACATGGCAGAGCACGTACAGTTGATTTTATGGCTTCAAAATCCAAGTTAGGCAAAACAGCAGAGACATAGAAGTTGGAAACCAGATGCCAGAGACAGTAAGAGAAGTATGATTTAAAGGTTTTTGTGATAAGCCATGTTTTTTCCAATGTGTTAGGCATTAGATTGCTGTAATGTGGAGTTATATATCTAAAGTCTCCTGATGCTTGAGAAATTTAACTAGAAGTCTAACTAATGCACATAATTCAATGTCAAAAAAGAACAAGCTTGATAACATTAGTCCTCCTTACTCCTGATAATTGTGGTTCAATAGAGCTTTCAAAACTCTAAAATAATCCAATACAATGCATTTGCCAAACATTTAAGAGGGATTAATAATAGCACCAATGTTCAAAAACCAGAAAAGTAGTATTTATAAATTTACTTCCCTGTTCTATTTGCTTGTCTTTATACTTAAGTTAATATTGTACTATTCTATGTACTGCTATTTTATGACAAACACATTATGTAAAACTATGTTTGAAAAGTCTTTTTTAAAAAACCTAATATAAGGAAAAAGGATATGAAATAACCAGTCCTACGCCATGCGTGGCTATATAAAGAGTCCTTGAAGAATATGTAATGTAAATATTATTCCATTTATCAAGTTATATACAGTGCTCATAAAAGCTGGAAAATATTTATTTTCAGGGAAACATTATTTTAAACTTTGTTAGGCTTGCTGCTTCAGAATTAGCTATAAGCTTGAAAAAAATGTCATTTATTTAAATTGGACAACCTGTTATGGCAAAGGAAATGCTACTGAGTGTGAAGTTGTGATAGGAGGGTAATTTAATATAACTGCCCACAAATTTTTTTCTGAAAAGCTGAAAAACAACTCACATGGTCCTAATAAAAAAGTTCGTCTTCTGGACAGTAGACAACATTTATTCTAGAAAAGCATTTTTGTCTGAACTACTCCAGAGAATGACACCAACACCAAAATGAGATCTAGAGTCATGCTTCATTTTTCTTTGTTATATTAATAAAAGAAAATGAAGAATTTCAATATCAAGCAGGAAGTTAGTGATACCGCTATCAGTCAATGGGGAAGCTTTTCTTTTATCACTGTTTGTAATACAACATCACTGTTACTGCAGTTGAAGCTCAAATGAGCTGTAAAACTTATTTACATAAAGACAATACTTTCTATACTGTAGTCAAAGTGAGAGAAGTAGAAAAATAGAGAAGAAAATGGGAGACAAATGAGTTAAATAATGGCTACATCTAGTGAAATAGCCCTAAGAAAATAGTTAACATACCTAATTATGTTAGCGTGGTTTTTGCCTTATGATTTGATTGTCAAGACCAGTCTTCAGGAGGTGGGTGGGCATATTCTATGTTCTGAGATTTGCCAACAGATGAACTAGCCTTGCAGTCCTGTTGACACAGGGACAGAAGTTGGGATCTCAGGCTGGATAATGATGAGGCTTCCTGGGGGCATGTAAGACTGAAATACATTCTAGATAGCATCCATAGAAGGATATTATATAATGTTTCCCCAAAACCTTATAATATCAAAACTGTATTTAGGGTTGCCACAGTCAAGGCAAAAGAATAATATATATATTGCTATCTCATTTTTACCAAATACAGAGAGCCTTCTATATTTGGGGTATTTTCTGATTTATAGTGTACCAAACTCAAAATTAGTAAGACACACACTTTAAGGAATTCACAGTGTTGCAGACTAAAAATCCAACTACATAGCTAAAGAATCACAATATAAGGCAGAAGTAGCAGCAAAATCTAAAGTTAGAAAATGTTCTGTACATGGCTTAAAGGGATTAAGATAAAAATATGGTAACCACACTTGACTTAGTGGGATGGGCATGCATGGGGTTTGAAGTCAGAAGGATCTAAGCTAAATTGTGTTCTTTCTAGTGATAATGACTAGTGATTGAGGAAGATGATGATGATACTGATAATGAGGAAATAAATCTATTAGGATCAATTACTACTGTGTTGGAATAAAAACAAAAACAGACGAACCTTGTAAATTAAGTGCCCAACTGTATGGGTTATCCAGTTGTACACTTGTCAGGGAAAAATCCCAACCTCACAGAGAATGACAAGGAGTAAACCTGCCACAACTCTCTAGGTGACAAAGTAGACAATGAGATAAGGACAGTTTATTACTTACAGTTAAGCAAACAGTGAAAGTATTGGCATGGCAATGCCACTTCCTCTTGCCCTCCAGTCCCACAGGGTGACATCATGAGCCCAGATGGAGGTTATGCATCTACTGCACTGAACCAGTCAAGAAATCTAGGGCTCCGTGTCTGACACCTTTTATGGCAACCAGCATACAAGCCTGGGAAGCAAGCCCTTGCCGTGTTGACATGCTCTGGTCACTTTCACCTAAGCAGTTACTTACATGACTAGCTACTGAAGCTGCCTGGCATCTGGAGATGATAACCCTTGTCATCTGGCACACTGAACAAGGAAGTCTATGGATATTCAAGGTCCATGTTGGACTGCCTCTCTCAACACTTGTGTTAAACAGGTGTGGGTCATTTTTTATAAAAATATTTTGAAGACATGAAAAGTAAAATAAAATGCAAGATTTGATGTTTACTTAAACATGACTGTGAGGGGAGAGAGACAAAAAATATTATAAATAAGAAGAAAAAGCAGGTGGCAGTAGAGGAATAAAAATGGGATGTAAGTAGGTAAATGGTAAAAAAAAAAGAAAACAAAAACGACAGATTCTTGTGGAGTTTCTCAACCTTGGCACACTGACATTTTGAATGTAAGCACAATGACATTTTGGTCCAGGTAATTCTCACTTTAGAGGGCTTTCCAGTGCATTTTAGGATGTTTAACACTCACTACATACTTGTAGCTCCCCTCTCCCAGTTATAACAACTAGAAGTGTGCCCAGATATTGTCAAATGTTCCCTGGAGGGAAAAGCAGTCCCTGGTTAAGCACCATTGGATTATACACAAAAAACAAAGCAAAACCAAACAACAAAATAGAAAACCAGAATGAAAATAAAACAAAACAAAATAAATAAAAACAGATTTTAAAAGAAAATTGTCAGTCCCTTTCTTTATGCCAGGCACTGGGCTAAACCCATTAAATATATAATTTCACTTAATATAGGACTACTCTGATAGAAGTGCTGTTATTTTTATTGCTGTTTTAACTCTGAGAAAATAGAAACTCTTACAGTTTAAGTAATTTGCACAAGATGGCATGTCTAACTGATGCAGTTTTCTAATGCTTTGCAAATCTGACTAGGAGATAACACAGTTCACTAACTGCTAGTTGCAGAATTGGGACAGCAAAGCTATCTGATGCCAAAGTATCTGTCTCTCACTAACCTATGTGAAAGAATTAAAATCACCAAATGTGAGACAGGAATCTTTCTCTCTCACCATCAGAAAAGTCACATTTAAAAAGGGGGGGTTTCTGAGAAACATGCCAAAGCAATTACCTCCTTAGTTTTTCTAAAGTGCTTAACATTATGAAAAAATAAAATTCTGTGAACTAAAACAAAAGCTAGAGATACATTTCTTTTTTTCTGTATTATTTTGAAGCCCAATAGGGAAATGATAACATAGCTAAGACCAATCAAAGAATGCTACACAGAATTGTTTTTGCAACATATCTCTTTCAAAAAAAGTGTAGATTTTCCCAAACATTCCCACACTTTAGAAAAAATGGAAAAAAAAGGATTACTAAAATTTCTATTGACACATTTGCTAAAAATAACATGCAAATAAATAATTGGGCTCCTAACCAGTGTGATAAAGCTGGATTTACCTTTTAGTTGATAGTATATTCCTTTGCAGAAATCATTGTGTGGTACATTCTGAAGGAAACTAATGACTTGCAGAAACTCACAGAGTTGAACTTTGTTTAGTAATAAAACAAGCCCAAATTTATTTTTTAGCTACTCTGATCAATGTCAGGCTTATCCACAACATATAAGCAGGGCTGATCTAAGTATCTGTTCATTACATTGCCAGACTTTGAGATATGAGCAGAATGATCTGAGAGAAGGTGTTACTCTTGGTGGTTCTGGAATACTACAGACATACAAATATATTCTTAACAAAAAAGTCTCATCAGGAAAGTCTTAAAGACTGAGGACATATCAGGAATCGTGCTAGTTAGGAGTTTACACTCACACATTGTGGTAGCCTGTGTATGTTTAAATAATTTATTTTGTAACAATCTTATAGGAAAAACACATAATTATATGGAATTACATTTTTAAATGCTATTTTGTGTCCACAATGGATGGGAAAAATGGCCCAAACTTTATTTATGAGTCAAAATACAATTATTGCCATATTTAACACATATTTGTCTAAATGTTCAGATATTAATGGAGCATTTTGCCACATACAAAGTGGAAAATATATTGTCTCCCTCAAAAACTTTATAAATAGCAGAAGGGGACAAGAGAGATACAAGCAATTATAATACAGTGTTTAAGAAAATGAGCATTATCAGGGAAATACAGATAGACATTATGGGACCATGAGGGAAAAAATTAAGTATTCTCTTAGAGAACAACATGGAGATTCATGGAGTATGAACAAGAAGTGACTTGGAGAGACTGGCAGGGGATGAAGCCAGGCAGATAGCAAGATCAGATTGTCTATCTTTGTAGACTCGTGAAGATTCGGGTTTTACTATCAGTGAAAATGATACCCTTTGGAAGGTTTGAGAGAAATAGTGAAATCAACTGATTTAATTTTTATCACAATCAATGGCAGCTATGTTAAAAACAAGCTAAATGAAGAGAAAAAGTTCTAAGCAGGGAATTCTGTTAGACGGCCAGTGTATTAATACAGGAGGGAGGTAAAAGTGTCTTGAACCACAGTGCAAGAGATCATAGAAAGAAGGAAAAGTCAAGTGCTAAAAGAAACCCAATACTGCTATTAAATCTGGAAAATAGATTGTGGTCAGGCTGAAAACGCAAATGCGGTCTAAGATGTTTGCATTTTATTCTGTAATCAGTTGAGAATCTCTGAGTGTCGTTTTAATTTAAAAGACTTAATGACAAATTTCAAAAATATATTTATAAAACATATATCAATAGAATAATATAATAATAAACAGCATAAAAAAGAACCAATTAAAAGCTAATTCCGGCAGAAATACACAGAAACACACAAAATGTATTTCAAAAATACATTTATAAAAAGTATACATTGATAAATGTATACAAACAGTATAGTAATAAATAGCATAAAGAACCAATTAAAAACTAATTCAGGTAGAAATACACAGAAGCTCTTATATCAAATTAAAATGCTTCTGCACAGAAGGGAAACAACAAAGCAAAGAGACAACCTACAAAATGAGAAAAGTATTTACAAGTCATACATCTCACCTAGGGTCAATATCCAAAATATATAAGAATCAACAACTCGACATCAAGAAAACCATAAACCCAATAAAAAAATGGGCAAGAGCCTGAACAGGCATTTCTCAAATATAAGATACAAATGGCCGATAGATATATGAAGAAATGCTCAACATCACTACTCACTAGAGAAATGCAAATTACAACCACAATGAGATAGCACTTCATACTTCCCAGAATGACAATTATCAAACACACAAACAACCATAAGTGTTGGCAAACATGTAGAGAAAAGGGAAAACTTACAAATTGTTGGTAGGAATGTAAGTTATTCTGTGTAATGTAATATGAATGCATGTATATACCATATAAGGAAAAGGTGGTACATATATATACAGTGGAATACTATTCAGCCTTTAAAAAGAAGGAAATTTTGTCATTTGTGACAACATGGATGGAATTGGAGAACATTGCACTGAGTGAGATAAACCAGACACAGAAAGACAAATAACACATGTTATCACTTATATGTGGAAACTAAAACAATGAAACTCACAGAAGCAGAGAGTAGAATGGTAATTAACAGAAGCTGGGGGCTAAAGGGGATGTAAAGTTACTGGTCAAAGAGCACAAAGTTATAATTATATGGGAGGAAATAATACTAACTATTTACGGTGATGTATATGTTAATTAGCTTGATTTAATTATTCCACACTGTACACCTATATCATAATACCTCTTTGTACCCTATAAATAATACAATTATAATCTGTTAATAAATAATTTTCAAAAACCAAATATGTTAAAAAACTGAAATGAATCCTTGGCAAATACTAGTAAAACATGTATTTTGCTAGAACATTAAATCAAGAAAACAGGAAAATGACACAACTAACTAGAAATGACAAAGTGATACATAAGAAATAAGTAACAATATAAAAGACAATAGTTACTAAGGATCATTATGACAATTTTATGTTAATAAATATGAACCACTTAATGGCATGTGTAGATCAATAAATGATTTCTAGAAAAATGAGCTGTAATCAGAGCTGTGCTTCAGGGTGATAACTTGTTTAGAATAAACAAATTATTGGAGTAAGGTGGCTAAATTGATGGGTACTTGAAGAAACTACCTAAAGTTATGAGGACTTGAAAATGATTGCTGCCAGGGAGACTAATAAATAATAATAATAAAATATGATGCAAGGAGGCCAAACAAGGTATGGCAACTGCTTATTCTGAGGATGTAGAAAAGCAGACTCCTAATTTCTAATCCTGGTGAATGCCATTAACAGAAGTAGAGAAGTCAAAACGAATAATGTGAATGGAAAATACAGTAAGTTTAGTTTTAGATACATTGAGTAAGGCATGATAGCAAAGTGAAATGGGGTAGAAAAGGGAGAAGATGGATTTAGAGGAACTATTCATCCCAGATATAGATATATATATCCTTGCTCTGTCACCCAGGCTGGAGTGCAGTGGTGCAGTGGTGCAATCTCGGCTCACTGCAACCTCTGCCTCCCAGGTTCAAGCAATTATCCTGTCTCAGCCTCCCCAGTAGCTGGGACTACAGGCACAAACTACCAAGCCCGGCTAATTTTTGTACTTTTACTAGAGACAGAGTTTCACAATATTGGTCAGGTTGGTCTCAAACTCTTGAACTCAGCCTCCAAAAGTGCTGATCCACCCACCTCAGCCTCCAAAAGTCCTGGGATTAGGGGCATGAGCCACCATGCCCAGCCATCCCAGATATATTTTATGTTGAGAACCAGGTTGGTCATTTGTTGCAGAAGTAAATTAAAGGAGACACGGGAGAGTATGGCTGGGCTATCTCAGCCCAGCTGAGTATTGAATGTGTCAAATTTCAAATCCATTGCCTTTGCAAGTGTATGTGTTTATGAGGAAGGAAAAGGTATATTCTTTCATGAACCAACCTGAGAGCCCATGGCTTTTCTACTCTAGGTTTGCAAGAGATAGCCTGACATAAAATGTAAGGCTGATGTCAAAGTCAGAGGGTTCCTTCACTACTGCATTTACTTAGTCATGAAATTCTAAGTCTTCTGGGATGTAGGGCATCACTTGATATTTTTATGGGGTTCTTGTTAAAATATTGCCCTAAGAAAATGCAATTAGGAAAACAAAACAAAATAATGCAGACCATCATAAATATAAATACTGATTTTGTCAGTATAATATATAGCTTTGCTTTCTATTAAAAGATATCAGGGAGATTGAAGAGTAACTTTACTCCTGGTTTAATTTTGATTGATTTTCTCTTTGACTATTTTCCATTTAAAATAAAAAAAGTTAATGTTTTTCTTAAGAAATTGAAAGTACTCTTATTAAGATATCATGTGTTTAGACCACACTAGGTCTATAAAAATATATAGGATAATTTTCTTGAATTTATAGTAATGTTATTTTTAGTAATGTTAAATTAACATTTGCATTTCATGGTATAAAAATTGCTTTTG
Source organism: Symphalangus syndactylus (assembly GCF_028878055.3). Lineage (NCBI taxonomy): Eukaryota > Metazoa > Chordata > Mammalia > Primates > Hylobatidae > Symphalangus > Symphalangus syndactylus. The sequence goes on from NC_072437.2 coordinate 63,447,844, forward strand.
TTCTTTGTGCAGTACTCAGTGTCATTCTCTTTTTGTCAAAAAGTAAATTAAATAGCTCAGAGAGGCTTTGTGCAGAAGTGTTTGCTCCTTTATTATGTTCTAGAGGGTTGGGAATATAGATATTGCCTTTCTTTGCAGAAGGCAGTATAATAACTCTGACAAGAATATAAGCAGAGCTGTTAGCAAAGGCTAAATGCAAATAACATGGCTAAAATCCTGGCTAGGGAATAACTATCACAAGTGTGATCCACTATGACCATGAGTTTAAGGTTTTATATGTATTACTTCTAATCAAAGAAGGGTATTGATAAAGTTTTAAATTTTAAATAAACTCTCTTGCATTTGTCTTCTTCACTATTTAGAACTGGACAAGCAAACCAGCTTTCTTTCACTTCTTAAACCCTGCTTAATGATTTATCAATGGTTTAACAAAGGGAAGCTTTATTTTAATTCAGTAAGACTCTAATTATCTCTTACCATTACAACTAAAAATACCTATAGCAAATTAACTGAAACAAATCCAGTTTCATGGCTTTATTTTCTCTATAGTCACAGGGTATTACATGTAATGTAAGGCAAAGTTTTGGAAGATCTGACATTGAGGTTTTGAGTATATGACTTTTTCTCCAATTATTTCACCTACTTAATCTTTTCTTCACTTTTATTTGCAGATATAGAACTAACCTACTAGATAGGCATGTAATATTACTGATTATTGAAACTAGGACTTTTATAAAAAGTGATTTATTGTTTGCTCTTCATAATAATAAATGGTCATATATTTATAATATTTAGACTAGAATTTATTCATCCATTATAAAAATGAAGTTTTTCTCATATTATCTTCAAGACTTATTTTATCTTATCCCTAAATAATAACTCTTGAAAGTTTATTTAGGTCCTATTGATATCAAACATCATTTTGGAAAATAATCTATGGGATCATTTCATGACCTATTTTTTCATGTCACAAACATTCATACTTCATATTTTGTCAAAGACAAGCCAGTGGAAGGGAGAAAATATATGCTGAAGAATGCAACAAATTAATTATTAATTAATACCTGGTTCCCCAATTGGATTGTCAGATGTTCAAATCACTTGAAGAAATCTTGAGTTTAATTCTCATAATACACAGAGCCAATCAAATCCCAAAGGCAACTAAAAGTTGTCCAACATATAAAAACAGTTATAAAAATTTTTAAATAGAAAACAAACAAATTAATGAATCTCCTAAGTAAGTTCAATTTCATGTCCTTTACTAACTACTAGTTTTTTGTTTGTAAATGTTTTGAAAAAATGTAGAATTTTAGGAGCCTCTTCAAAACAGCACATGTTTTCCCAGGGACTTCCACGTACCTCCAATACTTAAAGAACATCTGTAGTACAATAGCTTAGTTGAGAACTCTTCTTTGGTGCAAGAGTTTGATACTTTGAATGTAAGAACTTCCTCAATGAGTATTAATTGAATGAATGTGTATGAGTGTATGCATGTGTGTCTGTGTGTAAGTAAAGGGGATTGGAAAAAGAAAGGATAATTGAAGAAACAATTAACTAGGCCAATTATGTGCCAAGAATTCACAACATTCTAGGCAAAAATAATTACTGTCATTTTAACTTGTAAAACACAGTTGTGGTCTTTAAAATATTAAACATACTATGCTCAAGACCCTCATGTCTGGTGCTTCAAGTGGCACAGGCGATGTGTAAGAAACCCATCTATCCTTCACTCCCTCCACAGCTCTAGATATAGAGATGCCATATTGGTTTTCTTCAATGATTATCTGTAAGTAAAACAAGCAAAAATATAGTCTAATCTTCCCAACACTGTAACTCTAAGCATTTTTAAAAATCAATTTATGCTAACTTTATTACCTTTGAATATAAGCTTATTGAAATATTACTTTTTTATACTCAGTAAAATAGTGCTAATTTTGAAACAATGTCACTTAGTGCCTTATTAGATCAAGAAGGTCAAGAGAAATGATAATATTCTGTGAGAGAAATGTATGTGATTTTTCTTATTCAGTATAAAAATATAGCTTTAAACATTACTTAACTAAGAACAAATTCATAGAAACTATACTGCCAGGAATAGTAGATAAACCTTTATAAGGGCCAAAATGACACGTACCCAGGAGAAAATCACATTGATCATAAGCATTTGGAAGCAAAAATTGTGGGACAATTTTAATTCCACTTTTAATTGGACGTGACAGTGATTCTCTCTGATTGCCTTTTCATTCTATAGCTTTTGTTTGTTCAGTTTTAAAGATTTAGATGTTCATTCTTATTTTGTATCCCAGTGGTATTATAGTTTTAAATCTGTGCTTAAGTTTTATTTTTCTTGTTTCGATACATTCACCCAGCTGAGCTATGGTACTGGTTCACTGTAAATCACAGTAGGAGGAATAAAATTGAAAGGTTCTTAATAAATGAAGTTCATATTTCTTGTCTGTACACTTGGACAAAAAGGAATCTGAAGCTTTAAAGGAAATTGTATATCACTTACAAGCTTTCTATGGGGCATACTCAACTTACTGGGTAAATGATATCTCTCAAAAGTTATTTAGTAAGTATTCTATGTTTTTAGTTCAATATTTATGATCCACTATATTCATGGATTCAGAAAGTATCTTCCATGTTAATCAGGAAAGAGTTGCCTTTTAGACATCCTTAAAAGAAAAGTAGATAATAACCCAGGGAATCAGTAATAAAAATTGCCCAATGTTCAAACAAATTATTCAAAGAAATCAGTTTGAGGCACCCAATATTGGGTTACCACCTCTTATCTTGTGAGCAAATCCACTGTCTATTATTTACTTTCTTAGCTTTTTCTTTGTATTGAAGACTTATGCCCTCTCCTCTTTGCTGCTGCATACATACAACTTTCCCTTCACCCATTCATGGCCTTTTTTATTATATAGGTATAAATTTGTTTCACCAATGTTGATGCCAATTGTGGATAATTTCCCTAGGAAATAAAAATAATATTTAATATTCTTAAAATTTCATTCTTATGTGACAAGTGAAGAAACTGAGGCAAGATAAGATTATTAGAAAATGCCTATCACACATTTTATATATTTATTTATTTATTTATTTATTTATTTATTGAAATGGAGTTTCACTCTTGCTGCCCCGGCTGAAGTGCAATGGCACGACCTCAGCTCACTGAAACCTCTGCCTCCAGGTTCAAGCACTTCTCCTGCCTCAGCCTCCTGAGTAGCTGGGATTACAGGCGACTGCCACCATGCCTGACAAATTTTTGTATTTTTTTAGTAGAGACAGGGTTTCACTATGTTGGTCAGGCTGGTCTCGAACTGCTGACCTCAGGTGATCCACCCACCTTGGCCTCCCAAAGTGGTGAGATTACAGGCGGGAGCCACCGTGCCTGATTCACACATTTTATTATAATTACAGTTTGCCCTAGATTTCATTTCTGTTAAATACCACTCAAATTTTGCTATCTTTTTCTACTCTAGTACTTAAAGTTACTAATAAAAGTGATCATCATCAGAATTATGTCCTCTTTGTAGGGTGGGTTGTCGGAGTAGACAGAGAGTACTATCCAAATTCCTGGAAAGGTAGATTAAAATAACCTTCTAGGCCGGGCGCAGTGGCTCACGACTGTAATCCCAGCACTTTGGGAGGCCGAGGCGGGCGGATCACGAGGTCAGGAGATCGAGACCATCTTGGCTAACACAGTGAAACCCCATGTCTACTAAAAATACAAAAAATTAGCCGGGCGAGGTGGCGGGCGCCTGTAGTCCCAGCTACTCGGGAGGCTGAGGCAGAAGAACGGCGTGAACCCCGGGGGGTGGAGCCTGCAGTGAGCCGAGATCGCGCCACTGCACTCCAGCCTGGGCGACAGCGAGACTCTGTCTAAAAAAAAAAAAAAAAAAAAAAAAAAACCTTCTAGATATTTTAGATGTGCCACCCTTGAGGAGTGCTGCTCTTATCCTTATTGCCAAGGTCTTAGATAAAACAACCACCATCCATTTCCGAAATGATTTTAAAATCTTCTTAACTATTACTCCTGCCTTTAATCTTTTTCTAATTTGACCCACGCCCTCCTCAACAGCATAAATTGCTTTATAATGACTCAATCACTTATTGTGATTTAATTGTATTCTACAACCATCAATGACATTCTCGATTTTAACCAGGATTACTTAATTTTGATTGAACTTTGCCCTCCATTACTCACAGATATCCTACTCATAAGCATCTGTTCAAAAGCATTTTCTTGCTTCATCATGTAACACATAGCTTCATCGATGCTATAGTAACACAGTAAGTCATGCATTTGTTTTTTAGAAAACTGTGGCATTATAATTACCTGTTTATTCCAAAGTCAAAAATAGACCCTGCCTCTTGTTCATATGTGAATTACCTATTCTTATTACTATATCTAAGGAAGTATAAGATGTGAACAAAAGTTTATTTTCTCAGTAGTTATTTGGTACTTGAATTCTGTAGAAGTGGAAGATGAATGTTGTTACAAAGAAGCTTTGAGAAGTCCTCTGACAATAGAAGGTGGTCCAAGGTTGGATTTGCATTATATTTTACACAGAAGTGACTTTGCATAAAAAAGAAGCTGACCACTCGGAATAATAGCCACAGGATGGTGGCTATAGAGACTTTAGACAAAATAGAAATATCTATTGGGGATTAATTAAATAACTATCTCTGTAGTAAGCAATGTTCTGCTTCTAAGATATTTTTAGTAAGTTCTGCCAGCTTACTTACTGATATTTTATGGTGAATATGAAGAAGCACTGTTTTTTCTAAGTGAAGTCAAAGTGAGAATTCTGAACTTTTTTCAACTTTTTCTCACTCTATGAGTGTAAAAAAGAAGAATGAAATTGGGCAAAAGTTGTTGAATATGTATATTGCAGCAGTTTACAGGCATACCTCATTTTATTGTACTTCCCTTTATTCCACTTCAAAGATACTGAATTTTTTATGAATTGAAGATTTGTGGCAACTCTGTGTAGAGCAAGTCTGTCCGCACCATTTTTCCAACAGCATATGCTCACTTTGTAGTCTCTGTGTCCCATTTTGGTAATTCTCATAATACTTTAAACTTTTTCATTAATATAGTATTTATTATGGTAACCTATGATGAGTGGGCTTGGATGTTGCTATTGTAATTGTTTGGGTGCTCCATGAACCTCACCTATATAAGAGAGCAAAATTAATCAATAAATGTTATGTGTGTTCTGACTGTTCCACCAACTGGCTGCTTCCCATCTTTCTCTCTCTTTGGGCCTCCCTATTCCATGAGTCACAGAAATATTAAAATAAGGCCAGTTAATAAGCCTATGATGGCCTCTAAGTGGTCAAGTGAAAGGAAGAATTGCACATCTCTCATTTTAAATCAAAAACTAGATTAAGCTTGCTGAGGAAGTCGTGACTCAAGCTGAGATAGGCTGAAAGCTAGGACTCTTGCACCAATCAATTAGCCAAGTTGTGAATGCAAAGTTCTTAAAGGAAATTAAAAGTACTAGTCCAGTGAATATAAGAATGATGAGAAAGTGAAACAGCCTTATTGCTGATATAGAAAGCTCTAATTGTCTGGATAGATCAAACTGGCCACAATATTCCCTTAAATCAAAGCCTAATTCAAAGTGAGGCCCTAACTCTTTAATTTTATGAAGACTGAGAGAGGTGTGGAAGCTGCAAGAGAAAATGTGAAGCTAGCAGAGGTTGGACCATAAAGTTTAGGGAAAGAACCTGTACCATAACATTAAAGTGCAAGGTGAAGCAGCTAGTGCTAATGTAGAAGTTGCAGAATAGTGTCCAGGAGATATAGTTAAGATAATTGATGAAGGTGGCTACACTAAACAACAAATTTTTCAAAGTAGATAAAACAGCATTCTATTGGAAGAAGCCATCTAGGACCTTGATAGCTAGAGATAAATTTTCAAAGCTTCAAGGGACAGGTTAACTCTCTTGTTGTCACCAATGCACCTGGTGACTTTCAATTAAAGCTAATGCTGACTTACCATTCCAAAAATTCTAGGACCCTTAAGAATTATACTAAATCTACTCTTCCTGTAATCTATAAATGGAACAACAAAACCAGGATGACAGCTATCTGTTTATAGCATGGTTTACTGAATGTTTTAAGCCTGCTGTTGGGACCTAATTCTCAGAAAAAAATATTATTTGAAAATATTAATGCTCATCGAAGATTCACCATATCACCGAAGACCTCTGATGGAGATGTACAAAGATACATCCTGCTAACATAACATCCATTTTGCAGCCCATGGATCAAGGAGTAATTTCAAGTCTTATTATTTAAGAACTACATTTTGCAAGGCTATAGCTGACATGGATAGTGATTCCTCTGATAAATCTGGGCAAGGTAAGTTGAAAACCTTTTCAAAAGGATTCACTATTTTTGATCATTAAGAATATCTATGATTCATGAGAAGAGGTCAAAACTTCCATATTAACAGAGATTTGGAAGAAGTTTACTCTAGCTCTTGTGGATGACTTTGAGAGGTTCAAGACTTTATTGAAGTAAGTAACTGTAGATGTGGTAGAAATAGCAAGAGAATTATTAATAGAGCTAGAACTGGATGGAGCCTGAAGTTTTGACTGAATTACTGCAATCTCATGATACAACTTTAATGGAGGAGAACTTATTTCTTATGGATAGGCAAAGACAGTGTTTTTTTCAGATGTAGTCTACTCTTGGTGAAGATGCTGGGAACATTGTTGAAATGGCAACAAGTAATGGAGAATATTATATAAATTTAGCTGATAAAGCGGCAGCAGGATTTGAAAGAATTGAGTCTGAATTTGAAAGAAGCTCTACTGTGGGTGACATGCTATCAAAGAGCATTGCATCCTACAGAGATGTCTTTTGTGAAAGGAAGAGTCAATTGATGCAGCAAACTTCACTGTTGTCTTAGTTTATGAAATTGCCACAGCCACCCGAATATACACCACTCACCACCCTTATCAGTCAGCAGCCTCAATTTAAAGGCAAGACCCTCCACCAGCAAAAAGACTAGGACTGACTGAAGGTTCAGAAGATCACTAGCATATTTTAGCAATAAAGTATTTTTAATTAAGGTATGTACATTGTTTTTTAGATAATGCTATTGCACACAATAGACGATAGTAGAGTGTAAACATAACTTTTATATGTATGGGGAAACAAAAAAATTGTATGAATTATTTTATTGTGTTGGTCTAGAAATGAAGCCACACTATCTCTGAGGTATGCAGGTAGTACTTTTAATTTTCTAGGACATACAACTAAAGGAAATAACATTTTATGGATTTTTGGCCAGATTTGGGACAGACTTCCTCATCCTGGGTAAAATTTCTGCAGCACAGTAGAAATAATTTGAGTATGTCAGAAGTCCAAGTAGCCTAAATGCTCAAAAGTTTGCCAAAAAGGAGAATAATTAATAAATTGAAAAAGTAACAGCCTAAGCAAGCCCAGAGTTCTCCAGTTTGATACATACATATACCCCACAAAAATTACATTAGGTATTAGCTACCTTTTATTTGGCACTTACCCTGTTATGTCCATGACACTAAACATTGCACACATGTTCCTTAATCCTTATAAAAATCACACAATGTTATTTTTCCTACTTTACACATAAGATAACTGTACATGAAAGAAACCAAATATAGACCATATAATAAGTGGCAATGTAGGAATTCTAATAAAAATTCCTTCTAACAGGCTTATCGGATTTTGACAGTTATGTTTGTAATCCCCACAAGTTAACTATCAATTGGTAGTGGTTGGGTAAGCTCCCCTAGGGTTCTTTCAGAAATGGCATAGAGTAGAGCACAATTTTATCGATAAATGTAACAAATTCAGGAAGATGGCCTCTTCAATAAAGAAAAAATATACATTTATTTTTTGAAAAAAATTAGCAAATGTAGTAGCTTTTCTTCCTTCAATTACCTAAAAATATGTTTGCATATATTTTGACATGTCTCAAATCATTGTATTACAGTAATCATGTGTGTTTTCTTTGTGACTCTTTATTCCTCATTTCCCTTCCCTTAGTCCCTCAGGTAAGCCAAGACTGTTGAAAGGCTGGAAGAATAAATTTGATGGCCTTGGTTTCCTAGTATTCTCCATTTTTTAAATTACAAAATATAAACTTGTGTGAAGCCAAGAGAAACACTTCATTTGAATTCCTCAGTAATTGTTTTAACTGAAAATTTTATTGCAATTGCTTTACTAGATTTAACACAAATTTATGTGTGATTTACTTTGTAAAAGCTGGAAAATACTGGCCACTATGCTTAAAATGGTTTTTTAAAATGTAGGAAAGCTTGATTGAGGGTGTACAACTGATCATTGACAAAAACAGCTAATAAAGGAAGGATTATCAGAAAAAGTCTAGAACATAAGCTACACAAGAGTATGTTCTCATTACAGCAGATACCACCAGTTTGCAAAGCATTTCACACATAAAAACTAGTTCAGTCAAGCTCAGACATCACCACTGCCTCAGAAGGGAAGGGATAGCCTTTTTGATATTGATTCAATTGTGCCCACTTACTGCAATCAGTGGTTAGTGAAATTCCAAATACTCAAATCTAGTCCTTTAGAACCAGTGCTATTAAGTCATAATCTAAATTATAACTGCTGTGGTGATTGCTTCACACTTTGATTACAGGTTGCACTATGAGAAGACAGTGATACAGGTGTTAAATGATTATTCTAATGGACTCTCCATGAAGTGTTTGGCATAATGGGGCAGATGTGGTCCAGAATATCTTAGAATTTCTTCTGTATTTTCAAATAACGCCAGGAAATGCATTTTTAAAGTTTTTTAAATTCCTTTGTGGGATAAGTAATCTCTTCAGTTAGGCATTTTTGTTACTGTAGATTTCAGAGTAATTTTATCAAAGCAAGTGTAGCATCCATCTTCATAATTAAAATTACTAAAAAAAATTGTATCTACAATGCATCACACCTTAGATGCAAGGTGAAACAGTCAAAAACATATTCACTGCCCAAGGCAATTATTTTCTCCAAATGTAATTGACCATTTATGCCCCCCAAATAATTTGAATATGCAAAATTATTTCAAAACTCATAAGAGGGAAATGCAAGAGATGTACAAATTTCAGACTTTCTTTTTTTTTTTATTATACATCTTGATATGGTTTGGTTGTGTCCCCTTTTAAATCTCGACTTGAATTGTATCTCCCAGAATCCCCACATGTTGTGGGGGAAGTAATTGAATCACAGTGGTTGGTCCTTCCTGTGCTATTCTAGTGATAGTGAATAAGTCTCATGAGATCTGATTGGTTTATCAGGAGTTCCTGTTTTTGCTTCTTCCTCATTTTCTCTTGCTGCCATGATGTAAGAAGTACCTTTCACCTGCCACCATGATTCTGAGGCCTTCCCCAGCCACGTGGAACTGCAAGTCCAATTAAACCTCTTTTTCTTCCCAGTCTCAGGTATGTCTTTATTGGCAGCATGAAAGAGGACTAATACAGTAAATTGGTACCAGGAGTGGGGTGTTATGAAAAGATACTCAAAAATGTGGAACCAATTTTGGAACTAGGTAACAGGCAGAGGTTGGAACAGTTTGGAGGGCTCAGAAGAAGCAGAAGAAGAAGGAAAAATATTGGAAAGCTTGGTATCTCCTACAGACTTGTTGAATGGCTTTGATAAAAATGCTGATAGTGATATGAACAATAAAGTCCAGGCTGAGGTGGTCTCAGATGGAGATGAGGAACTTGTTGGGAACTAGAGCAAAGATGACTCTTGTTATTTTTTAGCAAAGAGACTAGTGGCATTTTGCCCCTGCCATAGAGATTTGTGGAACTTTGAACTTGAGAGAGATGATTTAGGGTATCTGGAAGAAGAAATTTCTAAGCAGCAAAGCATTCAAAAGGTGATTTGGGTGCTATTAAAAGCATTCTGTTTTAAAAGGAAAACAGAGCATAAAAGTTCAGAAAATTTGCAGTCTGATGATGCAGTAGAAAAGAAAAATCCATTTTTAGAAGAGAAATTCAAGATGGTGGCAGAAATTTGCATAAGTAGAAAGGAGCTTAATGTTAATCCCCAGCCATGGGGAAAATGTCTCAGGGCATTTCAGAGATCTTCTTGGCAGCCCCTCTCATCACAAGCCTGGAGGCCCAGAAGGTAAAAGTAGTTTCATTGGCTGGGCCCAGGGTCCCGGTGCTATGTGCAGCCTATGGACTTGGTGCCATGTGTCCCAGTTGCTCGAACTGTGGTTGAAAGGGGCTAATGTAGAGCTCAGGCTGTGGCTTCAGAGGTGGCTTCAGAAACTGCCCAAGTCTCTGTGGCTTCAGAAGCTGCCCGAGTCTTGGCAGATTCCATGTGGTGTTGAGCCTGCGGGTGCACAGAAATCAAGAAATGGGGTTTGGGAACCTCCACCTAGATTTCAGAATATGTATGGAAATGCCCGGATGCTTAGGCAAAAGTGTGCTGCAGGGGCAGAGCCCTCATGGACAGCCTCTGCTAAGGCAGTGCAGAAGGAAAATGTGGGGTCAGAGCCCCCCCAATAGAGTCTCTACTGGGGCACTGCCTAGCAGAGCTGTGAGAAGAGGGCCACAGTCCTCCAAACCCCAGAATGGTAGATCTGCCAACAGCTTGCACCGTGTGCCTGGAAAAGTTGCAAACACTCAATGCCAGCCTGTGAAAGCAGCATGTAAGGAGGCTGTACCCTGCAAAGCCACGGGTCAGAGTTGCCCGAGACCATGGGAACCCACCTCTTGCATCAGCATGATGTGGATGTGAGACCGGGAGTCAAAGGAGATCCTTTTGGAACTTTAAAATTTGACTGCCCAGCTGGATTTTGGACTTGTGTGAGCCCTGTAACCCCTTTGTTTTGGCCAATTTCTCCCATTTGGAATGTCTGTATTTACCCAATGCCTGTACCCCCATTGTATCCAGGAAGTAACTAGCTTACTTTTGATTTTACAGGTTCATAGGTGAAAGGGACTTGCCTTGTCTCAGATGAGACTTTGGATTGTGGACTTTTGGGTTAATGTTGAAATGAGTTAAGATTTTGGGGGACTGCTGGGAAGGCATGATTGGCTTTGAAATGTGAGAACATGAGATTTGAAGTGGTAGGGGCAGAATTATATGGCTTGGCTGTGTCCCCATTGGAATCTCAACTTGCATTTTATCTCCCAGAATTCCCACCTGTTGTAGGAGGGACCAAGGGGGAAGTAATCGAATCCTGGGAGCTGGTCTTTCCCATGCTGTTTTCATGATAGCGAATAAATCTCATGAGATCTGATGGGCTTATCAGGGGTTTCCGCTTTTGCTTCTTCCTCATTTTCTCTTTCTGCTGGGATGCGAGAAGTGCCTTTTGCCTCCCACCATGATTCTGAGTCCTCTTCAAACATGCAGAACTATGAATCCAATTAAACCTTTTTCTTCCCAGTCTCAGGTATGTCTTTACATCTACGGATTGGGCAAAGGACAGATTTCTGTCTCACCAGTGGAATCTACACTTTGTGCAAGAAAAACAAACAAAAAAACAGGCCAGATGCAGTGGCTCACACCTGTAATCCCAGCACTTTGGGAGGCCGAGGTGGTTGGATCACCAGAGGTCAGAAGTTCTAGACCAGCCTGACCAATATGGTGAAACCCCATCTCTACTAAAAATACAAAAATTAGCCAAGCATGGTGGCACACACCTGTAATCCCAGCTACTCGGGAGGCTGAGGCAGGAGAATCACTTTAACCCAGGAGGCGGAGGTTGCAGTGAGCAGAGGTCAAGCCACTGCACTCCAACCTGGGCGACAGAGTGAGGCTCCGTCTCAAAAACAAAACAAAACAAAAAACAATGTTTCTTCCTTTGTGTGTCTGTGTGTCTGCTTTTATTAGAAATGAAGCTTCTGTAAACCCACATAATTGCAGAGTGAGACAGTGGACATCATTTTATCAGGCTGAACTACTACAGGGCACAGTCTGTATCTTGTTCATCATCATATGATGATCAATGCCTGCTCAGTGCCTGGATCTCAGATACTCCAAAATTGCAATTTTATTGAATTTCTGAATGAGCAAAGTGAAACCCAAAGAAAGAAGCTATTTACTCAACATCTTGTAACCAGTAAAGAACAAAGTCAGAAGCAAGTCCTAGATTTTAGAATATTAATTCATTATGATTTTCTACTACAATTATTAATGGACTCAGATATGTCTTAATAAGGTAACACAACTTTTTAAATTCTTACTTCAAAGAGGTGATTAACTACTTACAAAATGTAAATGGATACCAAACAGAAACTTACTCTAGCTGGATTCTGAAATTTCCAGTGGTGAGACCGAAAGTGTTTACAAGTTCTCTAGACTACCATATAAAGGGTAATTTAATGTTGCAGGCAAGTGTGATTTAAAAAGATAAGCCAGCATGCTCTAGTTCATTTTGTGCTTGCAAATTAAAAATAGCAGAAGCACAGAGCTAACTGGCCATTGGAACTTTCTAGAATTGTCTGGTTGATAACCAGAGGAAACTGAATTATTTCTTTGCAGAATGCTAACTAATTTAATAGAAACTTTAATTAAAGGAACATCAAAGTGCATCTTTCCTCCTAATAGAGAGCACCTGCAACATATGAAAGTGGTTAGTTTGGATTGCTACATTTTCAATGTTACACAAGAAATTGACTGCACACACATGCCCATTAAAGATATTTCCTGATAAAGAAATACATAAGAATTGAAAGATGATTCCTTCCTAAAGAAATGATTAAAAATGACTCATTTCTTGAAAAAGAATATTGTTTGTGATATCAAATATGGCAATAAAACATTGCTAACCATCCTCCCTGAGATCTGCCGAGACTGGACACAATAATTAGAAACACAGGTTTAATAATTTGTTTTTTTATCTTTAAGATACTTAGTAAGAGATCATTTTGAGAAAATTACCTCAATGACACATGTTGATTATACTTTATCTTGAAATGAATACCATACATTTTACTCTTCAATTGCTAAAAGTATGTGAATATTTTTCAATATGCGAATTTATTACAGTCAGCCTGATACACCTGCCAAAATAAAATACAATGTGCATATTTTTAGCCTATTGTAAAGAAAACTTCTGGAATTTTTTCAGACATCTAAAACTAAAATTACCACGTGGGGCTCATCAGATGACCTACAAGAATTATATAAAAGAATGTAGATTATAATATAGTACTAAATCTATCCACTGACATATAAGTATAGCTCTTAGAAACAAATTAATATTTCTTTAGCTATAACAAGGATGAGAACATGGTACACAGTTACAATGTTCTTACATTATCAAGAGAGGGGAAACATACTTAGATTAACAAAATAGATGAGGAATTCCCATGTTAGTGATAAGGGAAATGCTTTATTCATTTAGGTTAGTAAAATTATATTTGGCTCCCCATTTCCTTAAGATTTTAATTTAAGCTGTTAAAAATGAAAAGGAAAATGGAAGTTATTTTTAAAAAGAATTGGGAATATATTATTATTTCTTCAGTCATAAATTAGCAACATGATGCAATATGAAAAAAGTAAGTCTCAAATATAATCTACATTCTTTTATGTAATTCTCGTAGGTCATCTGATGAGCCCCACATGGTAATTTTGATTGCTAAAGAAGGGTAGGATGACAGAAAAGTCAAGTAGGTAAATAAAAACAGTAAAGGCAAATTGAAGATTAAAGTTATTCTTTTAAAAAATTCTAAGCACATATATAGCAGTATTATTTTCCCTTGTTTATCTTACTGTATTGTATGATAATATAATTTTGCTGAATTGATTAGACATTTGGCTGAATTATACAATAATATGTAATGGTCTGATGACTCTAAAGTAACTACAAGGCTTATGATTGTGTAATTTCAATAAATCTGCATTTATGTATTTGTTGGGCAGGAGAAACAATATGTAGAATGGAATATATTTTTGTTAACTCTGATCTTTGTTTTCCTTATTATATTTTTCTACAAATGTTATTGTGTGCATTGATTTTTTTTTTAGTTTACATCAGTTATGTGGATATTTATTTTCCATTGTCCAAAGTCAAAGTTGCTTTTTAGAGTTCTCATCAAATTCTACTAACTCTCCTATTCCTCTTCCAGAGTACATTGAATAATCTATCACTGATATTAATGTCTATATAAAGTTGTTTATGTAGGGTTTTGCAATTGTGTTGCCTCTTTGATTTCTTTCTTAAGCCCTTATCTGAATACTGCTTCCTTCTTTGAGCCTAACTCTTAACAATCCTCCACCAATACCCTACAGGTAGACTGTCCCTTTTCTGAAATGCTTGAGATGAGAACTGTTTCAGATTTTAGCTTTATCCGATTTTGAAATATTTGCATGTACATAATGAGATAGTTTAAGGGTGGGATCCAAACCTAAACGCAAAATTCATTTGTTTCATATACATGTTATACACAATCGAAGGTAATTCTATACAATATTTTTAATAATTTTGTGCATTAAAAAGTTGTGTTAAATACTTACGTGTGAAATTTTTGTTTGTGGTGTCACATTAGCACCCCAAAATTTTTGGATTTTGGAGCATTTTGGATTTTGAATTTTTCGGCTGGGGATGTTCAACCCTTATTTAGTCATATTGAAAAGGATGAACTTGTTCTGAGAAAATTTCAAGATTTTGTACTTTTACCCTCTCTGTATGGAATGCCATTTTCTTTATCTCTTTTCTCCTCCCAGTTTTCATTTTAGTATCTCCTGCTTATCCTTCATAATAATGCCCAGTTATTAACTCCACCAAAAAGGTTTCCCGGATTTCACAAGTTGTGAGTGTAGAGTCTCTGTAATTCCCTAAAACACTAATCATTTTCACTCCACAAATAGGATGGAGAGTTCTGTATCTCTATCCTAGAGTGAACTAATGAGCACACTATCACATAGCCTTGTGGTGAAGTTATTCCATCTCAGGGACCTTCCAGGTTCTACCTTTTTGTATTTAAATTGTAACCTGGTTTCATTGTCTTATTGATGCCTTTCCAATTGACCCTATAGTAAGAGTATCCACTTGGCACAATTGTAGAAACTGTTTCTCACATCCAAGTCTCTTGGCCTACGCTTATTATTTAAGAACCTACAGTGCCTTGCTGCAGCACAGTGCTGACCCGATATAATTCTCTGTGATAACGAAATGTTCTATGTATGTATTGTCTGATACAATAGCCATAGCTATATGTGGTTAATGAGGACTAGAAATGTTGCTATTGTGAAAAAAGAAGTAAATTTTTATTTTTAAACAAATTTAATAAATTTAGATAGCCACATGTGGCACATGGCTATTTGCATGGTACCAAGGGATACACAGGGAATACACAGTAAAGAAGGGTTGGGGCCCATTAGGTTATCTACAAGACCTATTGGACAGCGTAGATCTTGAGTATTGGAACCCCAATCTCAGATATCTTTTCTGGAAATTAGTTATTTCTTGGAAAATGGACTCTCAGGATCTGGGAATGGAAAGAAACTTTACCAAAGGAATGTTAGAAAGCATAAGGAAAGAACTTCCCTGCTTGTTTTCTCATCTTTACAGTAACAAGATGGGCTGTGAAGTAAATTAGACCCCAGTCCTTTAAACTTACAAGATTCTACCATCATCCATTCATTCATTTACTCATTAATTGATTCATTACTTCACTGATTATTTATCCATCTGATATATATTTTGAACTCCTATAGATGCATGCACTGTGCCAGAATATATATCACAATTTAATCTATGAAATCAAGAATTTATTTCTAATATGATGAAAATTATTTTCACATCTCTAAAAAGGAATATATGGCCCTCCCTCATGTCCTTTTTATTTCTATTTTAACATTAACATTTCAATACTCTTTCTATATTTAATGAAAAAAGAAAGTCAAATTTTCATTTTATTTTTGGCTCTATAACTCTAGCCTTAGAAATTATGGGTAAATAACTATGAGATATCACCTCACATCTGTTAGGAAGGCTATTAAAAAAGGACAAAAGATAACAAATGTTAGCAAGGGTGTGGAGCATAGGGAGCCCTAGTACACTGCTGATGGGTGTAGTCATTGTGGAAAGCAGTATGGAGATTCCTAAATAAATTGAAAATAATCTGGGCATATACACAAAGGAGATGAAATCCTCATCTCTTGAAGACATTTGTGCTCCTATGTTCGTTGCAGGATTATTTACAACAGCCAAGATATGGAAACAACCTAAGTGTCTGTCAATGGACAAATGGATAAAGAAAATGTGTTGTATTGTGTGTGTATATAAAGGAATATTATTCAGCCTTAAAAAGGATATTCTGCCAATTGCTAGAATGTAGATGGAACTGGAGACCATTACACTATGATAAATAAGTCAGATACAGAAAGAAAAATATTAGATGATCTCACTGATATGCAAAATCTAAATTTTTTAAAAAAGATACAAAGATAGGGGATAAAACAGTAGTAACCAGGGCCAAGGAGAGGGAGAAATTGGAGAGATGTATCTAGATTAAAGGACACAAAGTAGAAGACATGCAGGATGAACAAATCTTGAGATCCAATGTACAGTGTGAGAACTATAGGTAATAAAATTGTATTGCATTAGGGATTTTTGTTAAATTAATGGATTTTAGCAGTTTTGTCACAAAAAAGTGACTATGTGAGATGATAGATACATTAATTTCCTTCACTATAGTAACTATTTTACTATCTATATGTATCTCATAACATTATGTCATAAACCTCAAATACACACACACAAATATATTTTTTAAAACAAGGGTATACAGCATGGACTCTTTTCCAATCATGACTATAGCACATAGCTTTGTGCAAGCTACTTCTGAATTTTAGGATATTGTCTTTAATGCATGAAGTAGGATAATAATAATAATATACATACATACTGACTGTTTCCTGTGAACTTCAGATTTTGCTTCTTAATCACTGCAGTATTTTGCCTGAGTGCCATGCTTTTCTGGCTATGAAGTGAGATACATAGAAAAATACATCTAGCTAAGTTTCAGGCATATATGATGCAATCAATACAACATTATTTATTTCTTCTTCCTCTGGCTATGCTATCAGAAAATAACTATGTAGATAGTGGGATCAGATACCTGAGTTTCAAATAATTAGCCAAGTGATTGTGGGCAAGTTACTGGAAATGTTTTTTGTATTATATCCACCTCTAAAATGGGAACAATAAAAGTATCTAGTCCATTGGGTTGTTGTTAGGATCCAATTGATTAATGCATATAAAAAGCTTAGAGGAGCATCTAGCACACTATTGCATTCAATAATTTTTATTTATCATTATCATCTTCATCATTATCATCATCATCATTTAAGTGTTTTCATAACTTGCTTCTAAACCATCTGCTTCACCGGGCTAAATGGGAGGAAATAAGTGGGAGGTACTTTTGATTTTAAGCATATAGGAGTACTTGAACTATGTTATTAGGCTTGGACAATTGTGATGACAGTATTGTGGTTTGGTGAAAAGGACATGGACTTTAGAGTCAAAAAATGTAGTATTACTTAATAGCCTTGTACAAATTGCTTTATCTCTTTAATCTTCAGGTTTCTTACTTACAAAAGAAAAAGAATAAAATCACTGACTCTGTCTCATTGAGTTTTATTACATGAGAACATGTGCAAAGTATCTCACACATTACTCTGTCAAATAATCAATCCTTAATAAATATTTTACTTCCTCATCCTGCCTATTTTAAGTTAGACTACATTTACTAAATGAATTTTAAGAAATTCAGAAATACACATTGAATAAACAATAATTATATGTGTTTTACATTTTTTTAAAGATAATCCTTTGTGTCTAAATCTTCACAGAGATCTAACTATACATACATAAATGCATGTAAGAAATTAGCTCAACCTCTCATTTATTCTCTAGCAAAGGGCAAACTCCAATTATGAGATATGACTGGTCTAGTGGGTGGAGTACTGAATTGGGAGTTAGGAGCAATTGCCTATGTACCCTGCCTAGCTTCTGGGTTTTGTGGTGTTTTTTAGGAAAGTCACTTGTCTTCTTTTTGCTTCAGTCCTTCCAGCTGTGAAGGAAGTGTTATACTTCCCAATAGGAAAATTTATAAAATTAAGGAAGAACCATAGTTAAGACACATGTCCTCTTCCTGCTAAGCTTAAATTCTCTTCCTGAGACAGTGTGTCTGCAGTACTAGTTGTGTATCTAAAGTTGGCAACATGACAAGGTCACACAGCCAGAATTAGGACTTTAAGAAGAATTGGAGCTATTTTGCTGACCCCAAAATTACCACATTATATGTTGTGCAAATGCCTTGCCTTCTTTTCCACATGTCCCACCCACAGCCTGACAGAGATCTAATGATTTTTTCAAGGATCAGTTTAAATGTCAACTCTTCTTTGAAGGCCTTGCCAAAACCCTTTGGCTCTGCTTCCTAGACTGAACCTTTCTATCTATCTTTTATACTTCTATATCACTTAATACAAGTGATTAAGATAATGTAGGATAGTTATCACATTTTATCATAGTACAGCTGTTTAGATGTCTGTTTCCGATCCTAGACTGGAAGTTTTGTGATGAAAAAACCTCTTTTGTGTTTGTTTGTTCAAATTACTGCCTAACACACAGGCTGGAATACAGTTAAGTATTCTATAAATTTTATTTCAATTAAATAAGATTTTGCTAACTTCTTGCCATATCTGCTAAGTTACTTTACCTCATAGAATTAAATGCTGTTATTAAATTATTATACCAAGTTATTATTTTGCTATTTGATGATAATTTCTGGTTTCAGGCAGTATTAGATACTAAACTGAAGACCATGAAACCATTGAGATAAAAAGAAATGCTCTTTTAAATTAATAATATCTGAGAAGTTATCAATCTCCCATATATATCCATTTTGAGCAGATATGTGAATATTCACCCACAGATACACACACAGTAAACACACATGCCTATGAACATGTATCAATTTAGTATATAATAAAATATAGCAGTTTCAAATAAAATTTCCCTTATGGCTTATATTTGATACACATAATAGTAAACAGCCTCTACTTTTGTTAAAAATAACTGAGTCATTATGAATATGAAGAATGTTAATCTTTCAAATGATGTTATAGTGTAAAGTTTGCATTTCACATATATTTGCTCTGGAAATAAGTTAGTAGCCTGGGCACTTAATTAGCTGTTTGGACTAATAGTTTTCAATGCATGTATTTAAGTTGCATCTACGTTAAACTAAAATATCTGCTTAAATCAGTAAACTGTAATCTTTCTTTCTCCAATATATTGTACTAAAGATTTTGCTCTACTCATTTCTGAACAACAGGAAACCAATCTTAAAACTATAGATTTTGTAATGTTAATTGGAAGGAATAGATACATTCTAAAAAAAAATCAGCTGTTTAATGATCTTGGCTGTGCTGCTCTCCAATTAGTGCTGGGTCACCAATTAATTCTCTTCCAGGTGCCCAAGATTCCTGGATACCAGCACTGGGCTGAGTTCTCTTTCACCTAGCGCTCCAACTAGACTAATGACTTTGACCTTGGCCAGACTTAGCAGTTTTCTCAATTTAAAGAAAAGGTACCCTTTCCACTTTATTTAAAGAATGGGCAAATTATAGTAAACCCAAACAGAACTTCATGGCCATGCATTTTTATTCTGTTCTAACAAAATTCACTTGGGACACTGGCCTCCCACAGCTAGCATGCTTGTATTTTCTTCCACCTGTATGCTTTACCACAATCCTTGAAAACATTCTGGGACTTTGTTTTACAAATTATTTCCTCCCTCTACTGTTTTTTGTTGTTTTGTTTGCTTGCTTGTGTCAATGAAAAGAGTTGAACTCTGTAAAACATTTGGAGAGATTTATTCTGAGTCAAATATGAGTGACCAATGGCCCATGACACAGCCCAGGGGATACTGAGAAAATGTGCCTAAGATGATCGGGCTACAGCTTGGTTTTATACATTTTATGGAGACATAGACATCAATCAATACGTGAAAGACATGCATTGGTTCGATCCAGAAAAGCAGGGCAACTCAAAACAGGGGACTTCTGGGTGATAGGTGGATTCAAAGATTTGGTGTACATTTATTTGTTTTTCCATTTTGCACACTCTGGTTTCTCTATGTGGTCAATTATTCAAGCAATCCCTTCACTAACAAGCAAGAGACCTTCTCTTACATCTGATAGACTTCTGAATAAAATTTCTAGTTTTCATAACTACAATTTTTTACAAAGAAATTCTACACTTGCTGCCTGTAAGTCTTTATCTTATTACTCATTCATTTATTAACACAGTTATATACGTTTCCCCATGACAAAGAATCATGTCATTGATTCTTCTTAAAGGTAGTCAACAAATCCAATCACATTTAAAGACCTCATCCTATTCCATCTCAGCAATGTTTCATATCTTAAATTGTTTTATCGTAGCCTCCATGTCATTGCACTGCCTTTGTTTCTTTAGGAGATTGTGAACTTGATCCTGGTTTGCATGACAGCTTTGTCTCTTCCTTACTGAGCAATACTTAAAATAACTTAATATTTCTTGGCTTCTACTTCTTCATGGATAAAATCGGGATGAAAATATATACCCTTTAGATCAGTTTCTCGACTAATTTGTTGCCAATTCTAATTATCTCTTTAACTTTTACTGAAAATGATCTGTCTCCTTGATGCCTCCATAGAAAAGATGACCATATAATTAATTGTCCAAATTTAACCACATTTTAAGTAAAAGAGTGTGTTATTAACAATTGGGGAAGAACAATATGAATAAGCAAGTACTATCTCAAATAAACCATGAAGTATGGTTAACCAATCCATAGTGTACATATTGTTTTTCCACTTTGTATTTGTTAATTTTGACTTTTCTGAGAATGCATCTTCCTTTTTCCTACAATAAACAAATCTTTTCTCATTTCTGGTCTGTCCCTGAAACTTACCACAATTCTTTCACCTCTAACCAGCTAGTACTTCTCTTTCCATGCAAGTACAACCAAAATGAAATCCAGAGATTTAGTAGTCATGCATTGCATTTTGATATTACTTATTATATTTTGCATTATATTTAGTGTCAATAACCTATATTCACAGATTTTATTTTTGAAGTGTTTTTAATATATACTTTTTGTGAATCTAACATACTCTGAAACTCTTTTGTTTTCTTCATGGCCTCTGAAATATAGATGAGCAATTAGTGAATATTTATTAAATATTTGTTGATTGAATTTTAAATTTATTATTTTTACATTTTGGCTGAGCCTGGATATGCTGATTTATTTTCTAAAATTATTCCATACTTTCTTATTTTATGATTTGTCAAAAGTCTAACAGTTATTTTCAGAAGGAAAAATATTTTTTAAGTGCAAAGTTAAGGAAACGATTAATTAACTTTCAGGGACTACCACAAAATCCAAAATCCTCAACTAGATGAACATGAACACAAAACAAAAACAAAAAGCCTGAAGAAAGAAAATGAATCAGCAACATGTAGTCTTTCCACATATTTAGAGAGGAAAAAGTTAATCTTTTGAGGATGAAAGAGGAATAATACAGCCCAATTTTTGGTATCATTTGATAGATTTCATCTCCCCCAGAGCTCAATTATTTTCTAGCCCTATCAGGATGAATGTATGAATGTCACTATTAGAATGCTCAAAGAGCAAAACAGGAACATAAGAGTTCCAAATAACTCTCTACCAAAATTAAAACAAAAATCTATTTATTTTAACCCTCATTTTCTTACAATTTTCTTTTAAAATCAGAAGTTTCAAGAGGCTAGATGAGATTTGCATCAAATATTTTTACCCATTTTATTCTATAGTAACAATGATGTAATTGTGCAAAATAAAGGATCTGACTCCATTCCTTACATCTGATTGTTGACAGATTTCACACCTCACCACTCCTCTTTCCATCTCTGTCCCATATCTGAGTGAGAAAGAAAAGCCAAGGTGCTCCCTTCTGTACTGCCCCCAGGAAATTTAAACCATGCAAGCCCTGACCTTTGTATAAGAGCCCTCTCCCCTGTCCCACCTCAAACCACACTAAAAACAAACAGCTGGTGTTTGCTTTTCTTTCTCTGCTTTCTCAAGCCATCTTTAGCCCAACTTCCCAACCTGCACTGCTATCCCACAAAAGCATTATTACATGAGAAATCTTTCCACACCGTTTTAGTGCACATGTGACATCATCAGTGTTAATATTTGAACCACATGGTGGTAGGTCCGTCTTTGTTCTGCAACATAATCACAGCACTGTGGGTTAAAACTGGGGTAGAAAGTTTCTAAATTTATATAGACATATATATCACTAACATGAATTATTTATATGTGAAAAATGAAAGAAGAGATATCATGACAAATACTACAGATTTTAAAGGAATAAATGACTATAGCCAATAATATGATAATTTAGAAGAAATGAACAAATTCTTTTTAAAAAATCACAAATAACAAAGATGGACACATCCTGGACTTAAAAAGCCACACTTTTTGTTTTCAGTACCTTATATACTTGTGTTATTACTAAATGTACTGTTTTTGAGATACATGTGAGAGAGCTGGGACTTATGGAGGTAGAAGTGCAAGACTATTTGGTAGTAAAACGTGCATTTTACCAACAGTCATGAAAACGGAGGAAAAAAATGTAGCCTTGGTGGTTTGGTAATAATTTTATATTACTTAGATATTATCCAGTATTGTTATTTACAACTATATAAAAAAATCAGGAAAAATATAATGTTAATGATTTTCATACTATCCAATATACTGAGTACTACTGTTATGAGTAAAATTATTTATTACATTGTATAAAGGCAAAACAAAATGAAGTTGCCTTAGTCTGTTTAGTGTAACTCTAAAGGAACACCTGAGGCTGGGTAATTTTTAAAGAAAAGAGGTTTATTTAGCTCACAGTTCTGCAAAAAGAGGTTTATTAGCTCACAAGAGCATGGCCCCAGCACCTTCCTGGCTTCTAGTGAGGGCTTTGTGCTGCATCAAAACATGGCAGAGAGGGCCAGGCATGGTGGCTCATGACTATAATCCCAGCACTTTGGGAGACCAAGGCAGGTGGATCACTTGAAATCAGGAGTTCAAGATCAGCCTGGCCAACATAGTGAAATGCTGTTTCTACTAAAAATACAAAAATTAGCTGGGGTAATGGCACATGCCTCTAATCCCAGCTACTCAGGAGGCTGAGGCACAAGAATCACTTTAACTCGGCAGGCAGAGGTTGCAGTAAGCAGATTGTGCCATTGCACTCCAGGCTGGGCAACAGAGAGAGACTCCAGCTCAAAACAAAAAAACAAAAAACCTGGAAGAGAAGGTCCAAGTGAAACAGAAAAGTTTCCCTTGTCCCCCTCGCACACTTGCAATGGGGGTGTGGCTCGTTTCTTCAGTGCCCCACTGCTCAAACTTCTAGGGGAGCATACAGATAAACAGGATGTGGGGCTTTGACCCCATGGCAGTGTCTAGGGGTGAATATTTACAGCTCCTGAAGCCCCAGTGGGTGTGTGTTACAGGATGCTCTTTTAGTTTGCCATCTATAGGTGGCTTGTATTAACCAACTTAATTAGACCCTCCAACTTCTTGCAAGGAGAGAAGGCTTTCTGTATCCTGGGTTCTTGCCTTGTGTATGGGAAGAATCAGATCACAGGTGGCCCCGGAGAATGAGTACAAGGTTTTATTGAGTGGAAGTAGCTCTGCACTGATGGGTAGAGAGAAGGGAGATGGTTTCCGCTGGAGTTGGGCCACCTGGCTGCCACAGCCCTCCTCCAACTGCCCCAGCCAAACTCTGCCTCATCCCCACCGGTGGATGGCATGTCATTGTGCTGGCATCTGTCAGTGTGTGCTTCTGCTGGTGTGCTCCCTCGACGCCCTGTTGCTATCTAGCTGCTTGTGTCTTCTTCCACTGATGTGCTCCTCTTGATGTCTGGCCACCTGTGTGTCTGCCCAGTAGGGTCTCTGGTTTTTATAGGCCCAGGATAGGGGTGTGGCAGACCAGGGTGGTCTTGGAAAATGCAACATTTGAGCATGAAAGCAGAAGTGCCTGTCATCACCTAGGTCTGTGGGGGTGGAGCCCTAGCCAGGGACCTGCCTTTCTTTACCCCACACTTCCCTGCCCATCTCTTGTATCACAAGGGGAAGCATGCACATTTGAAGAGGGAGCGAACCCAAGGGGCATCCAGACTTTGTTACAACCTATCCTCTCAGAAGTTAATTCATTCCCCCAGCACTAATTCAGTTTTGCAAGAGCAAAAAATCACTCACTGCTGCTAGGATGGCTCCAAGCCCTTAATGAGAGATCCACCTTCATGATCCAAACACTTCCACTATGCCCCGCTTACCAACACCAACACACAGAGGATCAAACTTCAACATGAGATTAAGTGGGGACAAATACACCATATCCAAACCATAGCAGCAACCAGGAATTACAACAGACAAAAAGAAAGAGGGAGGGAAATATATGTGGGTATATATATAGAGAGAGAGAGAGAGACAGAGAGAGAGAGAGAGAGACAGAGAGAGACAGAGAGAGGGAGAGAGAGAAAGATAGAGATTTATGCTAGAGTTTCACCAACCTACTAACCAATCAATTATAATTTTGCAGTCCATCTTTCATTAGAGTGTATGAGAAGGCTCTAGTGTAAAATGTGCATACAAAATACAAAAAGGTCCTAATATTCAATATAATGTTGAAAATAAGATTATCAGTGTTAGACAAAAAAAATGGGCAATTGAGAGGTAAAATGTAGAATTTGGAAATTTCTAATGCAGCAAAAAATGGAAGGCATGAATTTAACAATAAACTGAGAGAATAAGAAAACATGGGAGATTTAAATACAGCGTGAGTGTGCATTAGGACACAAACGTGAGGGGCTTGTATTTTGTTTTCACAGCATGTCAATGCTTTAGTTACATGGACAACTGGATTTTACGTGGAAAATCAAGATTTTCATAGGTATTTCTGGAAGTATATAAAAGTCAACGTTTATTACAAAGATTGCTGGACCCTAAATGCTTAATTGAAACTTTCTCCTTGTCAGTTCTTGCCACAGAAGAATTTCATTATGTGAATAATGAGGATGTGGTGATGATTTATTTGCCTACTCTATTCTCAGTGGTTTTCATCTTCCATAGAGTAGGGAAAGACCTGGGAGAAATGGGACAGCATCCAGAAGGAAAAGAAAAAAAAACGACAGCAGTAGATTAATAGTTAAGAAACCTCATGTACTCTGGCTCTTTTAGTCATTGATTGTACTTAGGTGGAGAAATCATTTATCTTTATTGACATTTATTTTATCGTCCAGGAAAATGAATAAAGATTTTATTTAAGTGAACTCTTACAATCTTTTCTTCCCCTATTATATTATTTTCCCTGATATGATTTTCTGTTAACTTTTGTGACTTCATATAGAAACATCTCTCTAATGTTTGAGGTGAGATTTAGGGTTTTTTTCAAACTACAAAAAATTAAGCTAAAAGTTATTAGGAACCAAGACTTTTGAATAAAAGGACATAATTCATTTATTCATTTAATAAATATGGAATTATGTGTCAACTCAAAATTAATACGGAGCAGAATGTTTTATTTCTACCTCCTTACCTACTTCTTCCCCTGGTTTTCCTCATTTGAAAGAACCATATCATTCATCCACCCTTTTACTTGCTTAAATCAAAAATCTAGAGAATATCACTGAGTATTCTTTTTTACTCTGCCACATCTAACTCATCAGTAAATATTTTTAAATGTATAGTGAATCCATCTATTTCTCTCTCTCTTTACTTCTATTGCCTACTACATTTGTTACCTGATATTCTGAAAGTTTTTCTGCTTCAACACTTGCCACTACCACATCCTTAAAATCATGTTAGCCAAAGTCATCTTCTACAAATGTTTAAACACATACAATTACTTCTTATTTAAAGTCTATCATTGACTTCACTCTGTATTTGAAATAAACCCTGTTTCCTTATCCTGCTTACAAAGTCCTATAGAGCTGAAATCTGCGATTTTTCCAACCTTATCCAATAGCGCTCTCCTTTGAGCTACTACTTTTAAGCAACACTGACTTTATATTTATTCAATTATGGAACTTCTTTTTTTGAATTTATGATCTTCACACTAAGTGTTATCTCTGCCTTGAGAATTTTTTCTCTTAATTTTCACATTGTTGGTTCTTTCAAGTCATTGACTTAAGTGCCATTTCTCCATGAGGCTATCTCTGGTAGTCACTCAGATACACACGATGACATCATATGTCTCAATTATCTGCCTAGCACTTACTACTATCACATAGTTTCTTCTTTCTGTAATTGCAAATGTTCTCTTTTGTCTTCCACTAGAATGTAAGATCCACACAAACTGGCATTAGGCCACTCTTGTTCACTTCTCTGTCCTCAGACATTGAATCAGTATGAAGAATGTGCCAACATAGTCACTGTTCTTGTGAAGCTTTATGGACTCACAGTTCCATATAAATAAAGGCCTGTTTATAGGGCAGAAGTTAAAAATAATGACTGACAGTGAAATTCTTCTGTAGTTAGTAGGCTGCCTATTGGAATTCGAACTTTCAAAATGCTTGGGAAAATGAATGCAAGTGGTAAATTCTCAAGATAACTGCATTCTAAGACAACATTTGGTCTAATGTAGATTAATGGATTTTTTTTGGGAAAAAAGAGTTTCACTTTTTGATATTCACTACTAGTAAGTCATCACATACAAATAGATATTTCAGGTTTGGGTCATAATCCCAAAAGATACAGTCTCAAATGTCATAAACGTATGTTCTCTCTGGATGATTACTGCTATTTTCTCATAGTATTATGATGTTCTTTGGTTGGCTTTATAGAAAGGTGAAGTTTGGGCAAGTTCCATGTTATATAGCATTGGCACCTTGCAAATTTCATAAGTCATATTTAGACAATCACATAGAGGTTTACAAGGATTAAAATTCATTATTTTTTTATATTTCTCAATTTAGCATAGCTCAAAAGATTTGACTTATACTCAGCAACTAAAATACTAAGCTTGCCAATTCAAATAGCTCAGTTACTTCTAGTTCAAAACAATTTCTTTTAGTAAGTACTTAATTCTGGATTTTGCTATTTTCTCTTCTCTCCCTCTTTTTTCTAACTGGCAATTGGGTTGCATCACGGAGGCAATGTAAGTATCATTATGGCATTCTTAGTTTGGGAGATAATATTCCTACGTGAAATTTCTCCATTTTTACTGGAGTGTCATTTGCTGATGGGTGTTCTTGATCTCCCTATGTTCTCCATGGTTAAGTTACACACATTGCTTCTTCACCTCCTGATCCATGAGTCCTCAACTGACTTGCTATAACTCTCGGCCATTTCCCCATAATTAAGGGGAAAGCGGGCACATAGGAAACTGGTTGCATTTATCTGCAGGTCACCACAAAAGAGGAGACTGAGATGTTAGACCTTTTTAGAAACCAACCAGCATCTAAATGCTAATTACATCTGTCACATCTCTTCTGATTTTTCTCTCTTCTTTTTCTGCCTGATTAAGCTCTCATATACTTTTGGTTAGGGAAAAAATGCCTTTTATGTCACCACATACTCTTCCTTATTATATGTCTTATGGAATAATCTCTCTAGTTTGAATCTTCTTAATAATATTTAAAGTCAAGTTAGAATTGTAAAATGTTCTCTCTAATAAGACATTTCTGTCTGCTGCAATTGAGGGCCATGGATTTCAAACCCATTCTGCTATAGATTTTCATAACTTTGATACAGTAGAAAGCTAAAAAATTAATGATCTCCATCCTAAGGACAGAAAGAATTCCTAAAAAAAAAATGTGGGGGGGGTAATATTGAAGAGTAGGGTATGAATATCTGATCAGCAAAGTATGGACCTTGCATCAAATTTAGCCCATCACCTTTTTTCATAAATAAAGTATTATTGCCATGCAGTCATGCATTTATGTACTGTCTATGACTGCTTTCATGCTACTATTGCCAAGTTAACTATTTTTCAGAAAAACCATATGGCTGGAAGAACCTAAAATATTTAACATTTGGCCCATTTCAGAAAACATTCATTTATCTCTGCTATAAGTTTAGTTTAATATTAAAATATAATACCACTATATAAATAAAACCTACTTTTTGTTTTTCTATAGTTTCATCAGCTTCATTATAATAATACATGTCATGCCTTGTACTTTCCCATTCAATAAATGAATTTCCAAGTAAGAGCACCAAAGGTGTAGTCAGGACACTTGGAATATACAAAAAGAACTAAATTTTATTAAATTGTACTACATCCCAGACACTGTGATAAGAGAGTTAAATAATTTAATTAGCTGTCTTATCCTGGGTTCTCATCTCATATTTATCAGATGGACAACATAAGAAAGAATGTGCCACAAAGTATGTCAGTTACTATATACAGGACCCTTTCTCTGTTCTCCAATTCTCACATCCTTACAGGGTCAATTCAAAAAGAGAGGCCTCATGGGGGAAGTCATAACCTGACTCAAAATTTTATTCATTAGATGAAGTGTAATTTATTTTTGTTAGATTTTTAAATTTATCTATCTTTTCTCATGGGGAAGGGAGCAGAGCTATGATGAATCCCTCGATGATGTTACTATTTTTGTCTCTCATTTTTCACATTATTTATAAAACTCAAAATTTAGACAACATTTTCTATCCAAGTTTCCTTCCAGCATGAAATTCAATGATTTTTTTTTTAATTAGGATGTTTTGGATAAGTCAGATGTTATTGAACAACACTCGTTCCTCATTAACAATGAAACAACAAATATTTGAGGCTATCTACTTCTGATTTTGAGAATGCTGTTGCTACAAAGATAAATAACAGTAGTTTTTCTAGAGGGAAAGAGATGAGTTTTTGAGGCATCTACCTTTGCCATCTTGGGCTCCCTCTTGTATTTTTTGGGAAAGTATTCAACTTTAGTTATCTTTGTGAGAATTTTTTTTCCTATTCAAAATGAATTGATGTGCTCTTATTTAATTGTCATTTGAAGTTTATTACCTTCAAAGTCTAGCATATCACTTATAGGTGTTTTCCATTAGCTTAGTGATTATGAATCAGTAAAATTAGCTTAAGATGCATGTATCTAAATAATTTAGGCACTTTGAAATTTATTTACAGATAATCTCTCACCATATTAACTATCATGCTAAGCAAAAAGAAGAAAAATGTCTTTATAATTTCAGACTCTATAGAATGCAATATTAAAACAAAGAATAATAGAAGAAAAATTAGAATATCTTGAAGAGGGAATGAAAGTAAAAAGAAAAGGAAAAAGTAGTATCATACATTTCTGAAGATTTTTTAAAAATATATTCTACTGGGCTACTGCTTCACTGACAATTGTAAGCAATGGTTCATAGAGTGAGAAACCATAGACGTCCTTCTGCAACATTTATTATCTTTTCTGCAACATTCCTGATAAGCATTAGCTAAATTTTGCTCAAAAATTACAGTATCTGGAAGCTACTTACAATAATGACTTCTCCCCTACTATACATTTCTAAGTTAAAAGTGGTTCTTGATAGTAATCTAAGAATTTGGCATTCAGTAATGTATCCCGATCTCCTATATATGTTTTTCTCTAAAGTAAAAAAAATAAAAATAAAAATAAAGATGTGTTTCCCCTCCTTGGGCAAGAAAGAGAGCCTTATAAATATTTAAAAACTAAAATTATGCCTAGCACTTTCAGAGGCCAAGGTGGGAGGATTGCTTGAGGCCAGGAGTTTGAGATGAGTCTAGGCAATGTAGCGAGATCCCATCTCTATAAAGACAAATAAAAAAACTGGAATTATGTTTCCTCTTAGCCTTTTCTTCCTTAAGTTGGAAACTATATGTTGATATAGCATGATTTCTAAATCTCATATTATTCTGTCTTATATATTTTTCTATATTTATTTATTCATCTTTATGTTTAATGGAGCCATCTCTAAAAATCTGATTATTGATGATACTGTATCACTATATACACTCACATCTCATTAAAGGATTATGTTAAAAAAGTTTATCTCCATAAACTGTCACTGTATCTAGAATGCAAACAAATTAGAGTGAGTAGAAAAAAAAGTTATTTATTTCATTACATACATTTTAATTCCAAAAAGACAGCCAAATCTAGGTGACCTAGTTTCTCTGTCATCTCTGCTATTCTTAATATTTGCTTTACTTTTAGGTAGACTGTCTCTGCTTAACAGAAAGTATGACCACCTAAAGCTTAAGAAGGAGTAGTGACAATCTCAAAAGGAGGAAGATCCTAACTCTAAATGTTTGTAGAAATCACTGCAAATGAACTTTGATTGGTCCTCCTTTGATAATATGCTTACCTGTGATCAACCATTTATCTATGGAAAAGGTTTTGATGGATAACTGAGCTCATACTCATGTCCATGTTGGACTTATTGAGACCATTTGGTTGGTAGTTCAGGGGTTCCAGGAGTCATACTGTCAAAAGGAAAAGATGTTTTTGCAGAGCAAAAACTAAAAGAGGATCTCTGTATTCACTTTATTTCACTTAGCACTAATGAGCAATATTTCAGATCATTCCTTAACTCTTCATTAATTCAAATTAAATCAATTTGTATATATGTACCACCAAGACCTATGGGTCACCATAAGGCAAAAAGCAACCATGGACAGAAAATAAGAAGAAACTAATAGGGAATCATTCCATTGTTGTCATGCACACATTCATGTTGCCAACTCTAAATATATGTTAGAATTAAAGTCTAATTTAGTCATTGCCAGTAGTGACTATCATTAGACATAATGTTTTCAATTTTTTATTTCAATTATGGATGCTATTAATACATGCATTTGCTCACTTAACAAACAATTGCTGAGTTCCTTCTCTGCGCTTGGCAGTTTTCCAACTGGGGATGTAATATTGAACAATCCCTGCATGGTCCCTGGCACTGTGGGCTTAAGGGCTTAAGCACAATGTGGACCACAAAAAAACATACCAACAGGTGCCAGAATAGTATAAAACAGTTAAGACTAAACTATTCCATGGAATGAAGGGTGACTTCTTCTTTTGAGACAGAATCTAGCTCTGTCACCCAGGCTGTAGTGCAGTGGCACAATCTTGGCTCACTGCAAATTCATTCAAGTGATTCTCCTGCCTCACACTCCTGAGTATCTGGGATTACAGGCTTGCACCACCACATTCAGCTAATTTTTGTATTTTTATAGAGACGGTATTTCATCATTTGGCCAGGTTGGTCTCACACTCCTGACCTCCAGTGATTCTCCTGCCTCAGCCTCCCAAAGTGCTGGGATTACAGGCCCAGCCAAGAGTGACTTTTTGAAGAAATGAGATTTAATACCTAATACATGGATGATGAGTAAGAGGTCTCTGTATGTTCTTTGCAGATAAACAGCAAAGAAGTTTTCCAATGGTTAAAGCCAGGAGGAAATTCTGAGGAGGGTTTGAATAATTCTGAGGAGGGGTTGATACACTACAGGGAGCCAGGAGAAAGGAGTTATATAAGAAGAAAGAGGGAGGCACAGGCCAGACCAGGAAGGCCTTTTAAAAGGTTTTTGGTTTTCCTAAGACTAATAGAAAGCCATTGAATTGCTTGCATTATAGGAGTAATGTGGAGAGCTTTGTGATTTTACAAGTTTGCTGTGTTTGAGAATGGGAAATGCTTTAGGATGCTAGGTAACAGGCTATTGCAAAAGTCCTTTATAGAAGAAGTTCCTATAATAATGTGGTGGTGACACAAGATTCTTTTGGTGCCACTTCACCAGCCAGAAATCTCCGCAGCCTGCAGTTGCCCTACCTGGGCCTCGCTCAGCTCCATGCTCATGGCTGGGCTTGCTCCACTCATTCAGCCTGGCAGGCTGCACTCAGCTCATGCTACCAGCCCAGATTCCATGCCTGTTGTGGCTCTGTACTCAGTGGGTCTGGCAAGCTGTGACTGTGTTCCACCTTGGATGCCAGTGTCTAGATGAGGGGGGATACAGCAGCACCCAAAAACTTTGAGAGGTCAACAACCATGAAGCCCCAAGCGGTATTATGGCTTTTGCCCAGAGAGTTCCAAGGCCTGATTCCCTGAGGAATATTGCAGCTCTCTCTCTTTCCTGCCACCTGCAGCATGGCTGGGGGGCTATGTTTCAGCTCATTCATGCTACAGATCACATTCGTTCCCACTGCCTGCAGTGTGGTGAACAAGAGGGGCAAGTAACAGTTCATTTGTTTTCCCTGTCTGCACACTTCAGCAAACAGAGGCGTGTCATAGCTTGTTCAGTCCCACTGCCCTGCTCCAGACCATGGCTCCTAGGCTGTCCCAGGCATGCCATCACCTCTTCTCATCATGTGGGGCAGCCACCCAGTGCACCCAGAAGATGGGAGGGCTACAGTGTTACAATTCCTTTCACACCTGCCATTAGGCAGGTCCTGCATTCTTGTCCTGCATCCAAGAGAGGAAGGAGGTATGCGGACACTGAAGAGTGGACAAGGCATAGAAGAATTTCACTGAGCGACAGAAAAGCTCTCAACAATGAGAGGGGACCAGACAATGAGAGGGGACCAGATGTAGGTAACCCTCTGTGTGAGAGGGGGCCTGAAAGCAAATAGCCCAATAGATGGTTGAGTCTGGGGTTTTTATGGACCCAGAATGGGGGAGTGCAAGCTGATTGGTCCATGGGTGGGCCTGGAAAAAGCACCGTTCAGTTGACTAAAAGGCACTGGGGAAGTTCTAACTCTGGTCGTGGACTCTGACAGCTGGGTTTTCAGGCTTTAAGCTATCTTTTGCTTGAAGGTCAGGTTTCAACAGGGACCTGTCACTGTCTGCCTAGGAATTTTTTGGCCTCCTGCCACTATCAGTGGCAGTAGAGTTGGGAGTCAGAAATACAAACAGCAGGTCTGAAACTGCTTCTGAAAGTACAATCATCAGGACTCGTTCATTGACTGCCTTTATGTACATATGTAAATATGATTCACTCTTTTAACCTAATGTTAATCATAATTAAGGTATGTTTTAAAACAAAAGTAGCTAGTTATGTTATTTAGTGTTATTTATTATTTTACATAAGGAGCTTAGTTGATGTGACCTGAATACTTTAATGGACAAGAACTTTAATTGAAACGTTTGAAAATTATTTTTTCTCTTTGGGAATAATAATGTATTTTGAGGTTTCCATACAAGACTAAACACCCATGAAGCTAGAAAATGTATTCAAATGTAACAATCACATTTTTGTTTCACTGGATTTCTAAAAATCCAAAGAAAACACAAAGTTACCTAGAGTAAAGAAACAAGAAAAGTAGTAAGGAGAAAGACAGTTGAGAAAATAAACAGAACAAGGACACCCAGGGGGAACATTCAGTCTACCCAATTTTTGGCCTTACCTGAATTTGAAATATCCGAGGAGACAACTCTATATACAGGACAAATAGGTATCCAAGCATTCCTGACTCTTAAATTTACACTGACCTCTTTTAAATGATCCACATATCACACTCATTCTTCTGTAACTGAAATTGTCTGACTACACAGCAGCCTTCCTATGAACAATGACCTCCCTAAGGCTAGTTCTCTTTTTCTTTGTAAATGAGGACATACAACAAGAGAATATTGAGTACCTAAATGTGCCATGCCCTGTTTTAAATAGTTTTTTTGTTGTATTAACTCATTTATTCTTAACAATTCATTAAGGTGTTACATTCCATTCACCATTTGACGAATGAAGGGACCGTGGCACTATGAGTTTACAATGCTTCCTCCAAAGTCTCTGTGCCAGTAAATGCCAGCACTGAGATCTGAGCATCCACTGTTTAGCTCTAGAGCCCACATGCTTGAATATTTACTCTGTTAGTCTCAATACAGAAGGCACCATGACAATAGCTACAGTTTATTCAGGTTCTTTATGCCAGGCACCATTGGTTAACAAAAATCATCCTGGATCCTTCAAATAAAATGACACCTTTAAGGTAGGTATAATTATCCCCATTTTCAGAAAAGAAATCAGTGGCTCAGAGAGCTTAATCCGTTTGACATGGGTCATATAACTAGTGAAAAACAGAGCCAAACACCAGTCAGATGAGTCTAAATATAAAAGCTATGCTCTTTTGAAAACATCAAGAAAAAGCAGATCCCAGTTTTAGCTTAATCCCTGACAGGATGAACACGAGCATTACTTAATCTCACCAGCTTCAGCCTAACTCCACTGTACAATAAAATAAATTCTCAGTGATTCTTGAATTTTTATAGTTTTTGGCTTTACCTGGGGTATTTGTTATTAATGCAGATTCTTCAGCAGGTCCTAAATTGCTTGATCAAGTAGATCTGGGGGTGGCTGTCCAATCATTTCTGGTTGAAACAATAATCCCTAGAGATGCTTATTCTGCTTTACTCTGTTATAACTTTTACTAAAACTCAGCAATCCTAGGGTAACCATATGGCACCTTGACACTTAGAGATTTAAATATAATTGACTTAGAATCAAACCAATTGTGATAGCAGCAAGAGGCAGATAAATCCTAGGCAGACAGGGGTGGCTCCCCAGTGAAACCCCACCTTCAAGCCAAAGACAATTTAAAGCATGAAAGCCAAGCAACAAGTCAAATCCATGGACCAAATTGAGAACCTCTCTTCCCATGTGGTGCGCTTTCCTCTGATCTCCACCCTTCACCTGTTTCACATATACCTATTCTTCCCTAATTGTTTTTTTTTTTTTACATTGTCGTGCCCACCTTTGAGTGGTGCCTTTATTTTAGTCTTTTTTGAATACTCACAAACCAGTAAGCACACACTCCCCCATGCTGAGCCCATAAAAATCCCAGACCCAGTCACATGTGGAGGGAGACCACGTGACTTCAGGTAGGGACCACCCTTGCATTCCCTTTCTGCTGAGAGCTGTTCTGTCGCTCAATAAAATTATCCATCCTTCTCACCTTTTGAGAGACAGTATAACCTAATTCTTCTTGGATGCAGGACAAGAACTTGGGAACTGTCAAATGTGGGTACAAGCTGTGACGCAGGCGGGCTGAGGCATGCTGGCCCAGGCATGGGCTGAGCACAGCTCCTACAGTGAGTGTGGGATCCAGGCTAGTGCTCAAGCCAGGAGTGGCTTGATGGTCCAAGTGGACAGGTTGCCTCCTGTGGTAGGCCCTGGGCCTGGGTGGTGAGGTGACCATCTGCAGAGGTCCCCAGCTGGCAAAATGACTGAGAAAAATCCTGCATCAATTGCATGACCTATGGGAGTCAGATAGCTCTTCTGACTTCTACAGATCAAGGAACTGGTCTTGGGTACACTCTTCATATTTTTCTGTCTCCAGAGCATTTATGTTTTCATGATCCAGGTCCTTTGTCCACATATGTTATTTCTGATTTTTTTCATGAGATAAGAAAGGGTCATATGTGGAATTGAAAGTCCTGGTATGGGCTCTATTTCTCTTAGTTATTTCTGCATTGCTGCTTGCAGCTAAAATAACCCATTCTTAGACCCCTAATATTCTATTTCATAAACCAGCATTATTTATTATCGAACATTATTTTGTTTGTTCTTCATAAATACTATCTTTCTTCTCCCACTAGAAAGTAAGTTTTACAAAGCAGGCAGTCTGACCAGAATAGGTGCTTAATGAATATTTGCTTAATGAATGAATAACATCTATAAAATTTCACTGTATTTTGCAACATTTTAAGATGGAAAAATTTAAAGGAGACAACTTGATAACAAATGCATAATATATATCACTTCTGTAAGCAGAAAATTCATAAACCATTCCCATAAATTGATTTAATGTATATCCTTATGGCTAACACCTAGTCTAGATTCTATTTAAATGACATCAGAATGACTGTCACAGCAGATCTCTCTCTCTCTGGAGTCATTTCTTCATAATTCATTCTGTATACTTTCATCATATTATAATCTTTCTTAAATATCATTTCATCAACACATTTCTAACGATCAAAATATTTAAATTGTTCTCTTGTTTCTCCTGTATTAGGTGTAAACTTTTCTCTCTTGTTCTGAGTTATTATTCATCTAGTTAGAGACTTTTTCTCTGCCTTTATAATTCCTTTGTCCCAAGAGCACATTTGCATTTCAATCAATAGTGTCTCCTCACTATTGTGAGAACAAGTCCATGTTTATTCTTATGGTCAAGTCTTATGGTTTATTCTTGGCCTTTCCTATTTGTACTTTTGCTTTTCCACATTCTTCTTGTTCTTCAGAACCTGGCTCCAGTCTCATTTCTTCAAAGACAATTTCACTGTCTCTTACTAAACTGTACATTGTTTCATGTTATTCTTCTCTTCTGACCTAGATATCACCTTGAAGATAGAGCTTATATGTACATCATAATAGCGTTTTTCAATCTGCTGATCATGGGTCTCAATCAACATTATTTAACGAAATAACATAAAATAAATAAAATAAAATAATATAGAATAATAGAAAGCAAAGACTGCCTCAGAGTGCTTCACAAATATAAACAGAAGTTTTGTTCCTTGAAACTTGTTTCTGTTGAAAGTGTGCATGAATGCTGGTTCACAATATATGACAGATTTCTCAACTGTAAATCTTAGTTTAAAAAGTTCAAAATCTGCTTTCTATAGAACTAAACACAGACTTGTTCACATAATAGAAACTCATTAAATATCTGTCTTTTGATTGGTTGAAATGACTCTCAATTAACATGCACAACTAATGGTAGAAAATTAGGTCCTGTGTTACACAAAATAATTATATTGCTGCTGAAGCAGTTACTAAAAGATCATTTCCCTAATTATTTAAAACTACCAAGGAGGAAGTAAGCTTACAAACATAATATGACTCATTTAGTATCACTCAAATTTTCCATTATTCTGGCTTTCAAATCTAATGTCTTTTCTAATGAAAAACCAACTCTGCTTTTTGTATTTGACAGAAAAGGAAGTCTAATGAGGCTATGTGGATTTTCTTCAAATTTATTTATTTATTTTACATTGACAGATAAAATTGTATCTGTTGTGTACAACATGAGGTTTTGAAGTATATATACTTTGTGGAATGCTTAAATAGAGCTAATTAAAATATGAATGATCTCACATAGCTATCATTTTGTGGTGAGAATATTTAACATCCACTGTCTTAGCATTTTTCAAGAATGCAATATATCATCATTAATTATAGTCACCATGCTGTACATTTTCTTAAGCACTAAGTAAGAAAAGGATTTAAAGTTGACCTAATATGTTTTAGTTTAATGAGTTTTGGACTCAGGGCTTTATTTCACTGTACCATAAACACTCAAATTCTAAAATTCATACTTCTTTCCATGAGATTTATATTATCTAGAAAAATGAATAAAATGTGTGAGCTTTTAGAGCAGCTATAAAAAGTGCCTCATTTCAGAAAACAAGCCACCATTGAAGGCAGAATTAAATGTGATCAGCTTCTAGTGAGATCAGTATCATGCATGTGTTATTGCCTTATATTTCAGCAGAGACCTTTGAATAAAACAAAAAAGATGGCAAGAGGATAAAGACAGGTCTTTATTAATGAACCTTTAATGATATATGGAAAACTATGAAGCAGTATGAATCAATAACAAACTGCTCTGAAGAACCAGTAGTGAATTAATTATAATCATTGCAAAAAATCACACATTTTCACACAATATCTTTTCTAGCAATTTTTAAATGATGGCCATTTACTGATAATTTCCTTTCCTAATGTCAAATATTAAAAACAGACAAATTTTAAAAACCAGAGGAAAACAGAAGAACTTTTTTCTTTATATATTGAGAAGGAAAGTAAGGCAATCTAGAGCAAATAAAAATATTGCAAAGACAGCACAGATGATTTTTTTACGAGTGGCAATAAAATGTGAAATAGTAGGAGTATTGAAGTCTACCATCCCATGACAGGAGAGGAAGTGAGACTAAACAGGCATCTTGAGGGCATCCAGGACCAGTATGAGGTTTTAGAGTATTAGGCATGACCAAACATGGGGAAAAAGAAATGTACACAAATCACAGACCATATTTCACTTGGGAATCTAAGAGTCACAAAACCTTTGCATTTTAAAGCTGGAAGGGACATAGATCAACACTCTCATTTCACAGAAGAGGAAATAGAATCATGTTCTGCTAAGTTATATAGTATGTATTCCATGTTTGTCAAAATTGAAGCAGATTTTTAGAAGCAGGCTTACACACTAGATAAAATATATATTGGTCTTTTTTCACATCTGTTTCCACCACTTGCTCTGTAAACTCTGTTTCTTCTTCCCCTCTCCATTATTATTTATTTTATTTTATTCTATTCATTAA
The DNA here is from genome assembly GCF_028878055.3 of Symphalangus syndactylus. Taxonomy (NCBI): domain Eukaryota; kingdom Metazoa; phylum Chordata; class Mammalia; order Primates; family Hylobatidae; genus Symphalangus; species Symphalangus syndactylus. Next base: position 63,486,139 of record NC_072437.2, read on the forward strand.
TATATACTATGTGTCTTCAATTTTTTAAGCATATTACTGGACATTGAAAATATGTGATCCCTCCTTAATGAAGTTTATGATCTAATAAGTGAGAAAGGTGATACAAAAACAACAACAATGTAGGAATTCAAGTTAAATAAAGGGGAGTTAATGTGTGATACTATATTCCCCATTAAAGTGACAACTCATCCATTCTCTAGATAGATGATGAAGAATGTGATATCTAAACTGAATCATAAATCATTAGTAAGAGTTCACCAGGTTTTTATAAAGAATACACAATGGGTTAAGTGTTTTGCTTATATGCAATGTATTGCAGAGGTGGGAAGAAGGGAGAATAATGTGTAGGTAGTGATTTTACAACAATGGTGTACATAAAGTCTATTATATTAAATAGACTTTTTTTCTATTGAAATTTACCCCCAAGTGATCCCATCCCACATTACGAATTAAACCTCATTTATTTGCTAAACTCCAATATATACCTCTACTCTGTACCTCTTTATTGAACTTCAGACTTCTGTATATCCAACTGCCTACTAAACATTTAGAAGTCTAACAGGCATCTCAAGTAGAATGGATCCAAAATTATGATCTGTGATTCCCTTCCAAACCTTTACTTCCTGAAAAGGTCCACATCTAGTTGCTCGGGTAAATACCTTAGATTCACTCTAGGCTCCTTTCTCCCTTAAACAAAATTTTTTCTTTTTTTTAATTATTATACTTTAAGTTCTAGGGCACATGTGCACAACGTGCAGGTTTGTTACATATGTATACATGTGCCATGTTGGTGTGTTGCACCCATTAACTCGTCATTTACATTAGGTATATCTCCTAATGCTATCCCTCCCCCCTCTCCCCACCCCACAACAGGCCTCAGTGTGTGATGTTCCCCTTCCTGTGTCCAAGTGTTCTCACTGTTCAATTCCCACCTATGAATGAGAACATGCGGTGTTTGGTTGTTTGTCCTTGTGATAGTTTGCTGAGAATGATGGTTTCCAGCTTCAACTATGTCCCTACAAAGGACAGGAACCATCCTTTTTTGTGGCTGCATAGTATTCCACAGTGTATATGTGCTACATTTTCTTAATCCAGTCTATCATTGATGGACATTTGGGTTGGTTCCAAGTCTTTGCTATTGTGAATAGTGCCGCAATAAACATATGTGTGCATGTGTCTTTATAGCAACATGATTTACAATCCTTTGGGTATATACCCAGTAATGGGATGGCTGGGTCAATTGGTATTTCTAGTTCTAGATCCTTAAGGAATCACCACACTGTCTTGCACAATGGTTGAACTAGTTTACAGTCCCACCAACAGTGTAAAATTATTTAGTGTTCCTATTTCTCCACATCCTCTCCAGCACCTGTTGTTTCCTGACTTTTTAATGATCACCATTCTAACTGGTGTGAGATGGTATCTCATTGTGGTTTTGACTGGCATTTCTCTGATGGCCAGTGATGATGAGCATTTTTTCATGTTTCAACCATATGTAGAAAGCTGAAACTTTACACCTTATACAAAAATTAATTCAAGATGGATTAAAAACTTAAATGTTAGACGTAAAACCATAAAAACCCTAGAAGAAAACCTAGGCAATACCTTTCAGGACATAGGCATGGGCAAGGACTCATGTCTAAAACACCAAAAGCAATGGCAACAAAAGCCAAAATTGACAAATCGGATCTAATTAAACTCCAGAGCTTCTGCACAGCAAAAGAAACTACCATCAGAGTGAACAGGCAACCTACAGAATGGGGAAAATTTTTGCAATCTACTCATCTGACAAAGGGCTAATATCCAGAATCTACAAAGAACTCAAACAAATTTACAAGAAAAAAACAAACAATCCCATCAAAAAGTGGGCAAAGGATATGAACAGACACTTCTCAAAAGAAGACATTTATGCATCCAACAAACAAAATCTTTTTTTGCTCTACCTTCTCAAATAATATCACTTGGTTTTCACCATCTGAGCTGCAACCACTATAGTCTATGCCACCTGGATATTGTAATAGCTTTGTGATAGTTTTCCCTGCATTTACTCTTTCCCCACTCATCATAGCAGCCAGACGGATCCAATTTAAAAATTATATTTATGTTATGACTTTGTTCAAAATGCTTGAAAGCCTTCTCATCTCATGTAGAGTAAAAGCCACAGTCCTTATGATCACCACATGGCCCTCCATGAACTGCTCATTTCCTATTTCTTTGCTCTTATTTCCATCTCCTTAACCCTGGATAACTTGGCTCTAGCCATGCAACTCTCCCTGTTCCTCAAACACACAAGGCACACCCATGCCAGGGATCTTAGCACTTGTCATTCCTTACTGGAAATACTCTGGCTCAGATATCCACAAGGCTCACTCTCTTCCTTTCTTTAAGTCTTACATCAAATGTCACCTTCTTAATGAGAATTTCACTTGCCATCTTTCTAAAATATATTTTATATGTATATCTTGTTTTTGTCTTTTCTTCTTTGGGGGTTTTGTAGTTGTTGTTACCATGCGGTAGAATGCAAGATATATAGGGGTAATGTCCCTTACCACTGACAATCAGTTCTTAACCATCAGTGCAAACCAGCTCCAGCACATCATTCCTCACAGATACTTGGATGAGAATGAAAGAAAATTGCTTCCACTCGGAAGCACTTTTTCATCATTGGAAATTTCTTTATCAAAAGCGGCTTAGAATAAAAAATGTTTTTCTTCCCTTTCTAAATGCTGTTACTCTTGGGAAGGGTAACACATCAATTTACATGAAACATTAATACATTAGCATAAAATCATTAATTTTATATTTTGCTTCCATGGCAACTCCTTAAATTTTTTCACTAAAATGTGGGGATTTGCACGTGGGAAGAAGAAAAAATAGTGAAAAACGTGGCAATATCTGCGTGAAGGAGTTTGGACTACTACTAAGGAAGCTAGGAGACATAGTAATAGATAAAGATTCTGGTTAACATTCTATGTGTGGACACTTTAACTATGTGATTCAAAAACATCTGTTAGGGTAGGACAGAAGGAAACTGAACTGATGAAGAAATGCTTGTTTAATTCTGAGTGAAAGTCCAGATTAATTAATTCTGGAAAAATTCAACCCATGAATGTAATGTTGAACACTTCTACCCATAAACTGAGACTCAGACTTACTCGGCAGGTTTTATACTGAAAACGTATTAAGATGTTAATTAAACAATGTTTTTAAAACACTTAACACTTAGCTTCATGTATGGCAAACAGTGGCTACTTTAACTGGGGCCAGCTTTAAGTGGAGCCAGCTATTAGGATACACTGAGGATTCAGCTATTAACTATTGGTTTATATTGATACATTTCGCTGCTCCCATGGAGACACCATATTATTTACGTCTTATATTTAAAACATAAATAGTTGGTAATACCAAAGGTCTACATTACAGAGGCTTCACAGTGTAGCGATTTTGTATTCCATGCTTCGTGAAGGAATCTCCTTCCCTAAAATCATTAAACATTGTTTAGTTTAGTTTTGTTAATATATTATGCAAATTTAGGAATGTGGTCTCAGCTGCAGGGTCAGTTCTATTTTAAAATGATTTCCTAAAAATAGATGCTAGAAGAGGTCAAAATGTGATAGACACAAATAAATTATTTCATTTCCATTTAGTAAATACATCACTCTGAATCCTAACTGACCTACAAGAGAGATGGGCAAAGATATAATATCACAGATGACAGTTATAGTTCCAAAAAATTATAAAATGGGAATATAGATGTCTATTTCTTGATTTTTTTTTTTTTAGGTCTAGCAATTAGCCATAGCTAGTGAATAAAAATAAAGCTCTTAGACTTCTCTGGACCTCCACTCTGTTATGTAAAATACCATTCTGAATTTCACATTTTATGTAAAGTTTTAGCAAAATAAAATAAGAAATCATTAATATTTAATGTAAAGAAGTCAGAAATAACCGAGAGGAAGCAAAAAGTGAAAAGGCAAGCGATGCAAGAGATTGATCCAAATGACTGAGCAATTATTAAGGAGTCTTGCTTGAGTAAGACAGAGTCAGCATTGTAGGGGGCATCAGGACTGATTAAGAACAGCTGTTGAAGGGAGGAGCTGAGAACTGCATAAGCACCCTATGTGAATTCGACATAATTGACTCAGATTATCCCAGTAGTCTCAGGTACTTTCTAGCTCCACAAAGCACTTTTAGATTAGAATGAACTCTTTCTGTTACCAATTTTTTTCAATGTCCTGCAGAATCATCTTGCAGTAGCTCAAAGATAAAACTTTGCCAGAAAATGTTCATATTCATTAGGATATACTACAGCATATATTAGTACAACTCAAAACAATTTCAAAACCAAATGAAAAAACATGTTCTCCTATTTCCTCAAGAAAATGGCAGCAATTCAAAAGTGTAAGAATTTCTTTATCATATTTAGTTTTTGTAATATATTTTGTTTCTAAGAACTGTAAATCATTTTACCATGTGAATTTCACAGTCCTCCCACCAACACCAAGTAAGTAACATTTTATTATTATCATTAACTGGTACTCTTCTTAAGGCATCACTAAGATCTGGAAAAATCTGAATTTGACTTGTAAAGGTAATGTGGCTTAGCACCTCAGCAAGGCATAAATACACACTTGCACTTCAAAAGAGAAATGAACAGTGTGAAAGCCCAAAGGAAATTTCTAAAGGACTTCTGCCAGTTAGAATAAGTGAGCAAAAAAAAAATTAGAAATTTAGTAATACTTGAAAGAAAATCTAAAGCAAACTTATATTTACAAGTATACATATTTTTTAAAAAGCATGCACACAAAGACTACCTTAAGCATGGAAACATTTATTTACAACAGAATAATGAGTACAACCACTTGAAAAAAATAGTTGATATAAAAATTTTAAAAGTGCTTTAGATAAATTTCAAAAGATAATGGACTCATATAACATTTATTTAATGTTAAGGTACATCTTTTACATAAAGAATTTTGTACTAGCTTTAATATTTTAAAACATTATAGAACAAGATAATAAAAAATGCTGCATAACATGGGCAAAAACCAGATATTACTGGGTTCCTAATGAACGAATTACTCTAGTTGAAATATGTTCCCTGTTATATTTCACTAAGAATTTCATGTTCATATCATAGGAGTTAGAGCTTTGAATTGTGAAGCATCCCTATATTTACTCATGTTCTGCAGGCATATTTCAGCACCATGTACAATATTTGAGTACTTTGGCTCTTAACGATTTTCTTTTTTTTTTTAGTTGACAATTTAAATTGTCAAATTAAAAATTTTAAATAAAAATTTAAAAATAAATTTAAATTTATTTGTAATTAATACATTGCAATAATACATATTTATAGGGTACAGTTTGATGTCTCAATACATACATGTGTTGTATAATGATCCAATCAGTGTAATTAATATATCTACCACCTTATGTGTTTATCATTCCTCTCCTAGCTATTTTGTAGTACACGATACTTTACTGTTGACTATAGCCACCTTGCTGTGTAACAGAACACCAGAAATTATTCCTCCTGTCTACTCGTAACATTATATCCATTGGCTAATGTCTCCCCATCCTCCTTTTCCTTTTCACCTCCCCAGTCTCTGATAACCACTGTTCCACTATTTACTTCTAGGATATCAAGAGTTTTTCTTTTCTTTTTTTATTCCACATATGAGTGAGATTATGTGGCGTTTGTCTTTCTACACATGGCTTATTTCACTTATCATAATATCCTCCAGGTCCATCCATGTTACCACAAATAACAGGATTGTATTCTGTTTTATGGCTGAATAGTATTTCATTCTGCATATATATCACATTTTCTTCATTCATCTATTGTTGGATACTTAGATTCCATATCTTGGCTATTATAAATAGTGCTGCCATAAACATGGGAGCGTAGATATCTCTTCAACTTACTGATTTCATTTCCTTTGGATGTATGCCCAGTAGTGAAATTGCTGAATTTTATGGTGTTTTTAATATTGGGGGGACCCTCCATGATATTTTTCATAATGGCTGTACTAGTTTACAACAGTGTGTAAGTGTTCCCTTATCTCCACATCCTCACCAATTATATTTGATTTTGTTTTTGTTGTTTGAGACAAGGTCTCACACTGTTGCCCAGACTAGAGTGTAGTGGAGCCTTCATAGCTCATCGCAGCCTCAAACTCCTGGGCTCAAGTGATTCTGCTGCCTCAGCCTCCCAAAGTGGTGGGATTACAGGCATGAGCCATTGTAGCCGGACTCCAACATGTTTACTTTTGTCATTTTGAGAATGGTCATTCTAACTAGAGTGAGGTGGTATTTCACTGTAGTTTTAATTTTCATCTCCCTGATTATTAGTGATGCTGAGCATTTTTCATATTCCTCTTAAATATTTATATGAATTCTACTGAGAAATGTTTACTAAAATATTTTGCTTATTTTTAAATTGGGTTATTTGTTTTTCTCTAATAAATTATTTCTATAGTCTGTATATTAATCCCTTGTTAGATATGTAGTTTTCAAATATTTTCTCTCATTTTGTAGGTTGTTTCTTCACACTGTTAATAGTTTCCTTTGCTGTGCAAAAGCTTTTTAATTCAATGTAATACCATTTGTTAATTTTGCTTTTGTTGTCTGTGTTTTGAGGTCTTATTTTTAAACCCCATTCCCAGCCCAATGCCATGAGGTGTTTCCCCTATGTTTTCTACTAGTAGTTTCATAGTTTCAGGTTTTAGATTTAACCATTTAATCCCTTTTTAGTTGATTTTCATATATGCTGTGAGGTAGGGGTCTAATTTTTTATCCTTCTGCAAGTAGATATCTAATTTTCCCAGCATAATTTATTAAGGAGACTTATCGTTTCCCCAATGTGTATTCTTGGCACCTTTGACCAAAATCAGTTTGCTATAAGTATGTGAATTCTTTTCTTAGTTCTCTATTCTGTCCCACTGGTCTCTATGTCTGTTTTTATGCCAGTGCCATGTTGTTTTAGTTGCTGTAACTTTGCAGTACATTTTGAAGTCAGGTAGTGTGATGTCTTCAGCTGTGTTCCTTTTTCTCAGTATTGCTTTGACTATTCAGGGTATTTCATGGTTCCATATGAATGTTAGGAACTTTTTTTTTTTTTTTTTTTTGCTTCTGAATAGATCATTAGTATTTTAATAGGGAGTTGCACTGAACCTGTAAATTAGGTTGGATATTATGGTCATTTTAACAATATTAATTTTTCCAATCCATGAGCAAGAGATATATTTCTATTTAGTTTTGTTCTCTTCAATTTATTTTATCAGTGTTTTGTAGTTTTCATTATAGAGATCTTTCTTCTCCTTGTTTAAGTTTAATGCTAAGTGAGGTATTTTTTGTAGCTATTGTAAATGGAATTGTTTTCTTGACTTCTTTTTTAGGTAGTGCACTATTAGCATATAGACACACTACTGATTTTTGTATGTTGATTTTTGTAGGGTGAAACTTCACTGAATTTGTTTACCAGTTCTAATAGCTTTCTAAAGGAGTCTTCCGGGTTTTCTATATATATTATCATGTTGTCTGTAAACATGTCTGCAAAATTTGACTTTCTCCTTTCCAATTTTAGTGCTTTCATTTTTTTTTTAATCTTGCATAATTGCTCCAGTACTGTGTGAAATAGAAGTGGTGACAGTGGGCATCCTTGTCTTGTTCCTGATCTTAGAAGAAGTGTTGTCAACTTTTCCAGTTCATTATGATGCTAGCTGTGGGTTGTCATATATAGTCTTTATTGTGTTGAGGCACATATCTCCTCTACCTAATTTGTTGACAGCTTTTATCCTAAAGGCATGTTGAATTTTGTCAAATGCTTTTTCTGCTTGTATTGAAATAATTGGAGGGATTTTGTCTTTCTCTCTGTTAATGTGGTATATTGCATTAATTGATTTGCATATGTTTAATCATCCTTGAATCCCTGGGATGAATCCCACTTGATATATTGAATAATCTTTTTAATGTGCTGTTGGATTCAATTTGCTCAAATCATGTGGAGTATTTTTATATTTGTTTTCATTGGTGATATTGGCCTGAAATTTTCTTTTTCTGTCATCTCCTTGTTCAGTTTTGGAATCAGGGTTGTATTGATCCTGTAAAGTATTCTCCACTTTAAAATTTCTGCAATAGTTTGAGGAAGATTGGAATTAGTTTTCTTTTAACTGTTTGGTGGAATTCAGCAATTAAGCCATCAGGCCCTAAACTTTTTTTCAATGGAAAACTTTTTATTACTGATTCAATTTTTTACTAGTTATTGGTCCATTCAGATTTTCTATTTCTCCATAATTTAATGTTGGTAGGTTGTATGTGTTCAGGAATTTGTCCATATCTTCTGTGTTATCAAATTTAGTGGCATAACAATTTTTGTATTTCTGCCGTATCAGTTGTAATAGCTCCTTTATAATTTCTGATTTTACTTATTTGAGTCTTCTTTTTTTCTTACGTAGTCTAGCTAAATGTTCATCAATTCTGTTAATCTTTTCAAAAAAATTTTTGTTTCACTGATATTTTTGAACTTTTAATCTGTTGTGTTTATTTCTACTCTGAACTTTATTATTGTCTTATTTTACCAATTTTGTGTTTAGTTTAGTTTGTTTACCTACTTTCTTGAGGTGCATTGTTAGGTTGTTAGTTGGAAATTTTTCTTATTTTTTGATGTAGTTGTGTATTGTTATAAACCTCCCTCTTAGAACTGATTTTGCTGTGTCCCATAGGTTTTGTTATCATGTGTTTCTATTCTCATTTGACTCAAGAAATTTTTAAATTTCCATTTTAATTTCTCCATTGACCCACTGTTTGTTTAGGAGCATGTTGTTTAGTTTCCATGTGTTTGTAAAATTTCTGAAGTTTTTCTTGTTGTTGATTTAGTTTCTACCACTGTGGCCAGAAAAAAAAAAATACTTAATATGATGTCTATCCTCTTAAATTTGTTAAGTGTTATTTTGTGCCCTAACATATGATCTCCTGGGGAATGTTCCACGTGAAGCTTAAAAGAATATTTATGTCTACAGGAACTGGATAATACATTCTTTAAATATCTTTTAGGTTCATTTGGTCTATGGTACAGTTTAAGTTCAAACTTTCTTTGTTGATTTTTTATCTAGATGACCTGCTCATTATTGAAAGTGGAGTATTAAAGTTCCCTACTATTATTGCATTGTAGTCTGTCTCTCTCTTTAAATCTAATAATATTTGCTTTGTATATCTAGGTGCTGTAGTGTTGAGTTCATGTATATTTATAATCATATCTTCTGGTTAAATCAATTTTTTATTATTATATAATCACCTTCTTTGTCTATTTTTAGAGTTTTTCACTTAAAGTCAATTTTATGTGGTTTAAGTACTCCTTCTCAGTCTTGATTTCCATTTGTATGGAATACTCTTTTTCCATCCTTTCAATCTTTTGCTCTTTATCAGTGAAGTGTGTTTCATATAGGCAGCATATAGTTGGGTCTCTTTTAAAAAAAAATCTATTCATCCACTTCACTTTTAATCAAAGAATTTACATTCAAGTTTATAATCAATAGGTAAGAACTTACTCCTACCATTTTGTTAAGTGTTAATCCTCTTTTTTTAGCTCATAGTTTGGTAGTTTTCTATGGCACTAAGCTTTGTCTCCTTTCTCTTTCTCATTCATGCATCCGCTATGATTTTTTTCTTTGTGGTTAACATGGGGAAATATAAACAGCCTTGTCGTTATAATAGACTATTTTAAGGTGACAGAAACTTAATTCTGGTTGCATAAAATTACTCTAGACAGTTTTCCTCTGGGGTAAAATTTATAATTTTGTTTCCTTATTTTACTTCTTTATTTATTGTGTAATTCCTTAGCCACCAACTGTAGCTGCTGTTGGTTTTGATCATTTGGCCTTTAAATCTTTATAGCAGAGTACTGAAGGACTTACATAGCACCATCATATTACTGAGGAACATGGAGTTTGAATTCTGAATTTATCTCTACTGGTTAGTTGTATAGGTTTGTGTGTTTTAATGACAATAATGATGGTTCTTCCATTTCAGTTTTAGCATTTCCTTAATAATTTTTTATAAGGCTAGTATGGTGGTGATGAATTTCCTTAGTTTTTGCTTGTCAGGAAAGATCTTTATTTTTCCTTTATTTCAGAATGACAGCTTTGCTAGATGAAGCATTCTTTGCTGATAGGCTTTTCTTCATTCAGCACCTTAAATATATTATCCTATTCTCTCCTGGCCTGCATGATTTCTGCTGATAAATCTGTTGATACTCTAATGGGAATACCTTATATGTGACTTAACATTTCTCCTGAAGCTTTTAAATTTCTCTCTTTGCCTTTGATTTTTGACCATTTGATTATAATATTCCTTGAATATGACCTTTTTAGGGGTTGAATTTAATTTGGAATATTTTAGCTTCCTGCATCTGGATTTCCTCTCTCTCAATACTTCAGAAGTTTTCTGCTATTATTTTTAATTAAATAGGTTTTCTGTATCTTTTTCCATCTCTTATGTCTGTGAAAACTTATCATGTAAATATTTGTTTGCTTAATGGTGTCCTCTAAATCCCATAGGCTCTAATTATTCTTGTTTTATTTTTATATATTTTTTTCTGATTCAGTTATTTCAAAAGACCTATCTTCAAGTTCATAAACGTATTCTTCTGCTGGATTTAGTCTATTTTTGAAGTTCTCAACTGTATTTTTTTATTTATTGAAGTCTTCAGTTCCAAGATTTCTATTGGTGCTTATTTATATCTATTTCTTTGTTGCATTTCTCATTCAGATTATTATTTTTCTCATTTCATTTAATTGTTTGTTTGTGTTCTTTTGTATCTCACTGAGTTTCCTTAACGTTAAGTACTTTGAATTTCTTCTCATGCATTTCTGATATGTTCTTTCTGGGGGAAGGTCTGGTATTGGAAACTTATTTCATTCTTTCTTTGGGGATGTCATCCTTCCTTGCTTTTTCATATTTCTTGATTCCCTACTTTGATAGCTGAACATCTAGTAGAATAGTCATTTTTTACAATTGTTTTAAGTAGCTTCCATACGGAGAGATTTCCCTCTGGGTGGTTCCTAAGGTGTCAGTTGAAGATAGTGTATTGGCTTTGATTCCAAGTGGACTCATAGTTTGGTCTCCATGCAGTTTCTTTACCTTAATCCACCTCAGCAACCTCTGCAATTCTCAGTGGCCATGGCTGTGGGCATTTTTAACAGCTGTGGTGCAGTTTTCCTGGGTGGAGGGACACTGAGTTGATTATTGAGCCAGACATGGTCAAGCACAAAGTGCTGACAGGTTTTCTGGTGGCTTCCCCAGGGAGGTGGAAGCCATCACTGGACTGGCTATTGAGCCAGGTGTGAGCCCACAGGGCATGGCAGGATTGGGGAGTTCTATGGCAATCTCCCCAGGGAGGAAGGGTCACCACCAGACCTGCTGTTGTGCCAGGAACAGGTACATGTGGGCTCAGCTAACTGGCTGGCTATTTGGTGGCCTCTCTGCTGTGCAGGTCTGCCTATTCCCTGAAGGAGAGGGCAGGAGTACAGTGCATACGTGATTTCAGATCCCAGTATCTCATCTGTTCTCTGTGGCCAAGTCTCTGGACAGCCAGGGTCATGTTTGAACTGTTCATGTTTGAACAGGGTCATGTTTACCTGTTTGAACAAAGTAAAATGATGGTGGGGCCTCAGGGATGGAGAAAGTTACCACTGGCCCCAAGGGAAGAATACACTGTAGCCATGGGTCAGGTTTGAAGATGGTACTGTGCCACAGTGGCTTGGGTCACAGGGGTGGGAGAGGCTCAATTTGGGCCCCTACTCTGAGGCAGTGCAGATGCATGAACTTATGGCTACTCTCAAACTGGATTTGGGGACTGAGGACTAGGAGGCTCTCCTGTAGCAAAGATTGCTGCCATTTGTGCCAGTAATAGAGGAACACGTAAGCATCTCCAGCCTACCTATTTCCTGTAGGAAGTTCCCCCTGACTCAGCCCATCTTACGGTGGGGAAACAGTGTGGCAGAGGTAGGATGCCTCTTTCCCTTCTTTATAGTGCTATCCTTGGCTTGTGTGCTTCACAGGGATTTTTTTCACTAAGTTGGTACTCCCCAGGATTCTTCCTCAGTCACTTCAGTTAAAATACTATTGTATATTCATTGCTTTGGTCTCCTTTTTTTAGAGGGGACAAGGGGAATGAATGCCAGACAACTCTAGTTAGGCATCTTGCTGATATGTTCCTTCTTATTCTTGGCACCTCTAGAAACCAGTATTGTTGGATCCTAATTAAAAGTACTTAACTTATGGCAAACTAAGGGCATTTTAGAACATTATTAAACTTTACTATGCATACAGATCACCTAAATGTCTTGTTAAAATGTAAATTCTGATTTAGTGGGCCAGTGGTGAGGCCTAAGATTCTGCATTTTGAAGCTGCCCTCCAGTATATAATGCTGACACTGATCCACTGGCCACACTGTGCATAGCAAAGTTTTTATCTTAGTTTCTATTGATCTTTTCTTCTCATTAAAAATGTTCAGTTAAGTATAAGAAATTAAATATTGCCTTGCTTTAGACTGTCCTCTGATACCTGCATCTGAAGGAGAATTAACATGTGTAGAGGAGAGTGTTGACCAAAACAGTTTGCTTTTCTCTAATTCCACCTTTAGATACTTTCACTCTATTTTACCTTGAAGCTAGAAAACTCCTTAAAAAGAATGAACCCATTCTGTTAAGTGATGTTAATGAAGTTAAGCAAGAAGCTTCCACATTACAGACTATTAGCTTGGTCATTCGTTGTCAATCTCTATTACCTTTTCAAAACACTATGATAAACAGAATTTGGTTCCAAACTTCTTTGATAATCAGTGCAAAATGTAACACTTAAATGGAAATTTTAGTATCAACATTCAGATATATATTTACAAAATATTTTAAAGACTGGATTTGCTACTTTTTTGGTTAAGATTGACACGTGCATTTTTAGACTTACATGTATACCTTGAGACCTGAAAACTCATATTGAATTGCATTAATTTCTAGACTTATTCAACACTCATGATATGTACAAACTTTTCTACTAATCAATTGTTTAGTATATTTTGTATTCTCTCCATGGTTACATAGAACATATTGGTTCCTACATATTATTCCCTGTTATAATGCTATCCTGTATTGTTTTTTGCTAATGGATAAGAAAATGTATCAATCACTGTAGGGCCCCTCCCCACCCGCCCAACTGATTGGATCAACAATACCATGAAAATGGCTGCATAGGCTAAAGAAAGCCTGAAAGTGTGATACATGTACCGAGACAAATATGGATTATGGGGTAATGCACAAAGAAAAATTATATGAACTCACATACTGATTATAATTGCTAGCCTTTCAACAATTAAAACTTCATCTTTATATTTATATTTAGAAAAGCACAAAAATAGCAAAGTCAAGTTTCCAAGCAAATTATAAATCTTCTTTCTTCTCTGTCCTTCATTTATCTTTTCCATTGCCTTTGAAGCCCTAAGCAAAGCAACATCCTTCTCCACTGTGCTAAGATCTTTTAAACACAGTATAGAAGAATCCAATTGTTATAAAATGCAGAAACACACAATGCCAACTGTGATCTAGACTATGATCACCGCAAATTAAATGACCCCAGGAAACCAAAGGCACTGTCTATAGAATGTCAAAGTAATTTCTTATGAAGACATCATGTACACATTGCCAAGATATACAGAATTACTTCAACTACTTGCTAAAATGAGCAAATATCTAACTTCAGATAACAGACCTGCGGAAGCAAAGGTGAATGCTCCAGCTGGAAGGACAATGGAGATATGTAGAAAAAATGCAATAACTATAGCATAAAAATGGAAAAGAAAATGTTAGGGGCATTCCCTAAGGTTAACTAAGAAAAATAAAAAAGTGTCTCTTAAAGCGACAGAATAAGAAAATTATACATACAAATAATATATAGCTATTTTGTACATATATGTTTATATTTTATGTTAATATTATGTTAAATATATAGAATAACACAAATCATGTAGAAACAGTTGTTTATGCTCAACTAAGAAAGCTCAATTCAAATAATAGAAGCATCGGCATTACAATACTGAAGAATTAAGTCAAATTTTATACTATCCTTGTGAAAATAGATTCATTTCTACCATTAGCTAGTATCCATTTTTGATTTTGACATTTTCTGTACATTTTTACAACAGCTGGCCAAAATTTTAGAGAAAGTTGGACATTTTAGTTGTAGGAAAGCAACCAAAACTTAATATTTAGTGTTGCTTCATGTAACCTAAAATTTTTTTAGTAATATAGAAAGTAAAATTAGCCTTAGAACACCAAGGATCAATACAAAGCCTAGTATTTATATGAAGTATAAGATCATTTTAATGTTGAATTAACAATATTTTGTGCTGAGTGGAGTCGAATGGGGAGACTCTCTTTGTGCTGCATCTTCCTTAATTTTAATTGCCCAATTAGCTGGGTCTGCCGTGTTTCTGCTTAACAGGAGCAAGCTAAACCACTTGAGTTAGGTCTGGCAGTTTACTCATGTGCAACTAGAAGCTTCCAACTAGAAACTAGAAAGCAACTAGAAAGCAAATACCCTGAATTCTTCATAAACAATATCATAAGGGAAACAATATATAATAACTTATAAATAATGAATAGAAAAGATTGATGTTAAGATTGCATTACTGCTTTACTCATTAAATAGTTTGCATTTTTTTCAAAAAACATTGTAAGAATACATTTCATCATAAGACACTTTGATTAGAAAAAAAAGTAACTCATGTTTTAAGAAGCTTTGTGAAAAATACCACATCCTATGGAATATAGGGTCAACCAAAATGTGTTTAACTGTTTTACAAACATAGAGAAGTAGATATCTTAAAGTAAACAGGTAAATATGATTGCCTTGGGCAAAAAAAAATTAATGAATTAACTAAGCAAATAATATCCAAAGTATATGATTCTGACTTTTTAAATTTTCTTAGGTTATTATTATTCTTGGTTACTATTTTCATTCTTATTATTATTCTTTTTCATGAAAGTTCTCATTATTAAAAAAGCATATAAACTAAAAAAAGGTGATTTTTAAAGCAATTTTTAGATATTCATACTCAGATTTTCATGTATTTTTGGTAACCTTAAAAACGTTATGGCAAATACTAATTATTTAAATACTGATAGCAAATATTTAAATTGTACAGTTTCAGGTATTAAAGTAACATGCTTGTTTTGTGGTTAAAAATAAATCATTAATCCAATTTAAGGTGTTGAATGATAATATCTTAACAAAACAATATTAAGGCTCTTTAAAAATAATAATAAAATTCATAACCCATAGAGAATACAATAAAAACTTATAGAAATTAAAATATCAGGAGTATGTTATCAAATATCAAGAAACAAAAAGTGAAAAAAAAGTGGTCAATAGAAAAAGTCTTTAGATAACTTAGGAGTTGGAATTAGCAAACAATATCTATTATTAATTTGTTCAATTAGTTTTTTTTAAAGTCAATGATTAAACATACAGGAAATTTAAAAAAATAAAAATGGAAAACTATTTAAAGGAAGAAAATAGAAGTTATCAAACTTAAAATTATACCACCCGAAATGAAATACTCATTAGATAGGCTTAATAGCAGATTGGAGATTACAGAAGAAAAATTCAGTAATATTGAAGACAAATCCATATAAATTATCTAATCTGAAGAATAGAGACAAGAAAATCTAAAAAACTAAAACGGCCTCAGGGACAAAAGTCTAACATATGTTTGATTTGGAAAGCATCAAAAGAGAGAGAAATAACATGGTAGAAAAAAATATAAGATGAAACAATGCTTTACAATTTTCCAAAAATTTGGTGAGAAACAATCACTTGTCTCTTCCTGAAACTAAAGCAGAATAAACACAAAGCAAACTGCATTAAGGCATATCATAGCAAAAATACTGAAAATCAAAACAAAGAAAGAACAATATATATAAGAAGAATATATAAGAAGAATGTATTTCAGAAGAAATAACAATATATATAAAGGATAATTATATTAATTATGACAAACTTACCAGAAACAATAGAAGCCAAAAGATAAAAATACATGTCTATGGTATTTAAACACTAAAAAAAAGTGTACTCAGAAATCTATGTGTTATGTAAACATACATCAAAAAGATTGTGTAATAAACATTTTTAGAGAACCAACAGAGGTATTTTATTGTCAGAAACCTGCACTACAAAAGATACTAATGTCCTTAGTCTAAGGTAAATGACAACAGATCACATCTCAAGTCTATCAAAGGAAGAGACAAAACAAAAAAATAGAAATGTGGATAAATATTGAAGACTATTTTTTGTTTCATTCATAATTTTCTTAAATGATAAATATCTGTTAGAACAAAAATGGTATCATTATAAGGTGGTTATAACATATCTAGAAGGTTTCCACATTTGTGATGTGATATATAAAGACTGAAATAGGTAATGGTGCAATATTAAACCTAATAGACTGTGATAAGTTAAGAATGCATATTTTAATTCTCGGAGCAACTGTTAAAAAGTATTAAAATGAAATGTAGAAAAACTCTATAACCAGGCTGCAATATGGCAGTGCTATTTATTATTGCCATGTATTTTTATACTAATCTTCAATCCTCGGGTTATACAATGTGTGCACTTTGATTATTTATATTGGTAACTAATTGATAGATAATCGGTGATAGAAAGATTAAATAGATAGAGGAATCCAGATATAGCATAGTGAGTAAGAGCTTGAACTCTAGAGCAGGACATTCCAGGTTCAAATTCATCACTGCCATTTATTCCTTATGTGAGCTTGCAGAAGTTATCTATACTCTCTTTTTCTTAGTTTCTTCATACATAAAATGGAGCCAGTAATATACCTCCCTTATAAGTTTTATTATTAAAGTTTATACAAATTAATTCATGTAAATTCTTATAACAGCACCTGGCACACAGTAAGCACCCAGTAAATATCAAGGTTTTTGGTTTGTTTGTTTCTTGTTTATTTTAAGGGAAATTAAAGACAATTTTACTTGACTTAAAACTCATGGTTTGCTAACGTGGTCTTAATTTTCTAAAATCATTATACCATGTAAACATTTTTAAACATTATACATTTCAGAGTTCATATATCTCAGGGTGACTGAAGCTTTTCTGCATGGCTGAAGGTAATAGAGAACCTGGTTCTCCCAAGTACTGCCTCAACCAAGGCAGCTTTCATGTACTACAAAAATGCATGGTCATGTGAATAGTTATTATAGGGTCTTTCTCATTGAAGAAACATTCCTTGGATAAACAGATAGTATTGATAAAATATTTGGATGTTTTAAGAAAATACGTCATTCATAATTTTGGACAACGATGTATACTAAAAGGAGTAGAGTTTCACATAGTGACCTTTGCCCTGTGGGGGCCTACAGGTTGACATATTTGTAAGCATCATATACACCCCAGAAGAATAAACGGAAGGAAAAAAAATCAAACACGCTGTATCAAGAACCAAGAAAAGTATATACTTTTCCTTAAGTTGAACTTGCTTAAGTCAGATTACAAGCATCAAAGCACCATAGGTATTTTGTATAAATTTGATTAATGAATGATTAAGTGAATACTGTTTTTACTACTTCATTTTAAAATTTAAGATAGAAATAAGAAACAACTAAAAGTAAGTAAGCGTTTTACATTTATTGTATTGAATGACTATAGTAAATGCATTGCATAGGAACATGAAGACAGTAAGGCAATTTTTGCACTACCTACACCAAATGCGAAAAAAAGGAGTATCAGGGAAATAAAATCGCATGCAAAATCTATGAATCTAAAAATGATTTCAGAGCTTGCAATATAAAAGAAAAATACGATAAGAAAAGGAAAGGTGACAAATGTAAGGAAGGCTGCGGAAGACGTTAAGATAAATAATAAGACGTTTTTCAAACATGAAAGGAACAAAAGGTCAGCGACAGAGAGAGTGGAGTTTCTCACAGATGGCCAGAGCAATTTACTGACTGAAAAGACAGGCATTGCTAAAACAAAAATCAAATGAGTTCATTGCCTTTCTATTCTCAAAGAGGGCCTAGAGAACAGAATCAGAAATAGTCATAAGTCTCAGAGGAATAAGAAAAAAATACCAAAGGACGACTGTGCTGTGCTGAACAAGTGCCTAAAAATAAGATTAGTAATTTTTTTAAATGTGAACTAAAAATTACTTACATCTTTAACAAATATATTATTTTATAATTCTTAAACGGAAATCTATAAGGAGTTTTCTAAGGAAAAGTGAAGCAGATTTCTATCAGCCCCCTTTCCCAGTTTAATGACATAAGAGACTGAAATTGGGACAGTCATCGGACAAATAGGCTCTCCACCTGGAATCCATTTCCCAGTAAGAAAAACAGCATTTGGAAAGAGCTTCTGTAGGCTTCTCAAAATCTGTATCAACCACATGAAGGGACAGTCATCAGGTGGTGGATCTTTTCTCTGAGTTATTGCTTCTGTTATACAGAAGGAAGTGACACTAGGAAAAAAATCTGCTTATATAGAAAAGCCTACACTAAAAAGAAAAATGTTTTTTTAAATAAAATAGACTTCACAGCATCACTGCCTTAATAATACTAGAATAAATGTATCTTGTGATATCAGGATACTTTTTCCCACTGCTAAGTCTCTTGAACTGAACATTGACCGTACACATAGTCCTTAATGTTAAATACTGGAGAAGTGGCTTTAAGTTTCACCTGATGGAGAGCGAGGTAGACAGAAAAAATTTCACTAATATTATATTGAGAACAAGTAACACAAAATAAGTAAACAGGATGAGGGAGATCAGCCTTGTAAGAGGTTGATATAGATGATAAGGTTAGACAAACATTATATATTAGTATGAATTTTAAATTTCTTTAACAAGCCTGGCCTCATGAATAATCATGTCCAGATGTGAGCTGTCTAGATGAACTGTCTTAATTCTGGAACCTGTTCTACTTATTGGTCTGAAAATGAGATTCCTTCCAAAACTACAGACAGCTTTAATAGCGTCTTGAAGCACAAACCAAGTAAGGTTTTGAAAGAAAGAGTATCTAAGAGAAAAATCAAAGAGTAGATTTCAAAAAGTGTTGAGAATCCAATCAGAGATATCAAAGAGATCATGCAAAAGAGAGAAATCCATAGAATCCATGGCATAGGATACAAGAAATTTTAGCCCGTTTTTTCTCCACACAGAAAACTCCAACCCAAAATATTGCATATAGCTCAATAGTCTTGTTGGTCTTAAATTAATCCACAGTAACTTTTTTTCTCCTTAAGGTTGAGGATAAGAGTGGAGTAGATCCTTGAGGTCCTTCTAGAGCAATGCTTCTGAAACAGCAGGACATTTGAGATTAAAATAAGGAGCTTAAATTTAGTAAGGGATAAAATTTTATACATGGTAAATGAAGCCCAGGCTTGCATGTATATATTTCTGTTACAGGATTTGGTGGTAGCATTATTTTTATAATAAAAGTTTTAAATATGATACTTTATAAAAAAAAGGATTACAAATTTAGGAACATAAAATAGTTTGAAATAAAACTGGTACAAAAATGAGAGATATATATTAATGGCATATCAGAACTAAAAGGTGGAAGATAATAATTCTGAGGTCTTAGTCACTGAAGAAAGAAAAAGGAATAAGCCTGTCCCTGAATCACAAAGTGGAGAAAATTCAATCATTAACCCACAATGTACTATTAGGTGAGAGGTTAAAATTTTTTATTGAGATATATCATGAAATTTGGATACTTGCTGATTATAGTAGCCAGCATTACTCTAATAAAACAGAAAAGAGTAAATAAAGACTAAATAAAATCAAATTAATGACTGTACATTGTAAAGTACTTTGTCTTTTTAAAACTAAAATGAAAAAATAAAATTCTAGTTTTAAAATAAAGTTGACCAAAGAAATAAATATTTTTATTAAAAATATGCAGAAAACAATTATTTATTGCTTTGCATTTCATGATGTGTAAGTTATGGCTAAAGGTATATTCAACAGAAAATAATTACCTTGTAGTTGTTTTAATTTGTAAATAAAATAACTGTGTATATTAATTTGTCATTTAACTATGAAGAAAAAATACAGCAAGTTTAAGAAAAGGAGGAAAAAACTATGATGATAAATATAGAGATAAATTATAAAATTAAAATATATAAATTAAAATTATAATATAAAATTAAGTTAATTTTAATTACAATTTTATATTTTATTTTATATTTGTTATTTTATATAATATTACTTATAAAATATATATAACATAATATATAATATTATTTTATTTATATATTATATTTAATATTATATTTTATTTATATATTTTAAGTATAAAATTAAAAATTATAAAATTAAAATAAATTATTGAAAGGGGCCGGTGGAGACCAAATTACACCGGTCGCGGTCAAGAGATCTTTATTGGAGGTATCGAGCAGAGAAGGAAGAGAGAGAGAGGGCTGCTTGTGTGCTGGGTTTTATATCCTTTGGGCCTACGTGGATTGGGCTAGGGGCGGGCCCAAGGGAAGGCAGGAGATGCTTCTTTCTGATTGGCCCTCCTTTGGCGGGTTCAGACAGTGCCCAGTCAAGGAGGGGAGAAGAACCCGGAACCAGCCCCATCTTAAGGTATGGCGCCATTTTAAGGTACCCCATGTTACCTAACAATTATAAAATGTAAAATGCACCAGAGCAAAATATTTTATATAAAAATGATTAAAATTATAGTTAGGTAATTTTGATAGGAAATAGAGAAAGCACACAAAAGTGAACAATGAGCAAAAAATATTAAAAACTTTTAGATGTGACTTGAGAAAATTTATACTAACATTTTTAAACCATAATAAAATAGATTATTTTTAAATCACAATAAAATAGATTATTTTCTATTAAAAATAAATTTTAAAATTTACAGATGAAATACTGTAAAACCAAGAGATTATTAGTTATGAAAGACATAAAAATGCTATAAAATAGAAAATTCTAATTCCATAAAGTTTTACATAAGATCTTTGTTAAATTTTCATTAATCTGCTAAGTTTTACTTTCTCTAAACTCAAAGGAAAAGCTACAAAGTTTCCAATATATTTTATAAAGCTACTGTATGCAAAAAGTGCAAAACAAAACAGACTAACTTCACTAATTTCACAAATATTCTCAATAAACTACAGGCAAATCCAGCCAAAAGGTAAAAATTGTAACCACAAAGAATTTATGTCAACTGTTAATTTTATTCTAGAAAATATAGTCATGTGATTCATCATGCCAGTAAGTCAAAGGTGAAACAAAGCATATGGTCTTCTCCAGAAATGCCAAAAATGCATTTGATAAATTACAAAATCCATAATTCCTATTTAAAACTACAACAAAAACAAATAGGTCGAAAATAGTTTTAATTAGTGATAGTAATTGGGTGTTACTACTCAAAAAAGGAAGAAAGGAAACAGGCAGAAGCTACAAGGCAGTCACTTCAACTTAGGGAAGATGCTCATTTCATTCAGGTAATTCCCTCCAGTCAATGGTCCTTTCTGAATCAATCTGTCTACAAAATGACACCAAAGCACCAATTCCTCTGAATTTTTTCTATTTTTTCCAAACTTCTTTTCAGTTTTTTTTAGTCAAAGATTTTACAATAAATAAACAAACAAATAATCATATAAATAATTGGGTATTATGGATGAAAACAAAGGATGGAAAAACAACTTTAGCATATTTGAAAAGCATTAACATATTTAAATTATAATAAATTCTTACCAGTCACTTTTTAAAAACTACAAAGTCCCAATAGATAATTGGCAAGACAACAGCCAATATGCATTTGAACAAATTGATTCATGATGAAGACAAGTAAAAACAATAAGAAATCATTTATGCCAAATAAAATTGATGTTTTAAAACTCACTTAAGTCTTTAAGCTGACAGTAAAATAGGCACTCCATGCACTCTAATTGGGAGTGTAAATTAGTACAGCCTTTATGGAGAGCAACCTGGCAATGTTTAAAAAAACAGGACACTTTGATCTGGTAATTTAATCTGTTTAAAATGTAACTTAAATATTCACCAATTATATTTATCACAGCATTACTTTCATATAAGCACAAGTTTGAAATTAAGTATTAATGATGGTAACATGGCTAAAGGAGAGAAATACTGTACAATCTTTTCAAAAGGATATTGCAGATATTAAAAATTATTATTTTGTAATATTTTTAGTGTCCCAAGAAAAAGCTAATGCTAAAATGTTAAATGAAAAAGATACAATATACAACCATATATAAAGTACTAATATAGTAGATGTTTCAAATATATGCACTCACACACATACAGAGAGTAATAAGAGTACACACATCTATGCTAAAATTTTAATAGTGACTAATTATGTTTACTGTACTGTGGGATGATCTTTCTATTTATATCATATGTATTTTCTAATTGTCTAAAATAACTTTTTAATTTTCTTTATAATTACGAAAAAATTTAAAGTTGATTTTAGTAAAGTCTATAACCTTTGAGTAAGTAATTAGTCCTTTGAGATTTTGCTTAAAGAAATAATCCTGAAGGAAGAAGAATACGTGTGCATAAACATGTTCACTTAAATATTAATTTAAAAACAAATTTTACAATTTTTTAGGTATTTGGTATTTAAATTTTTTAAAATGATTATAAATTCTTAACCCTGAAATTGCCAGCAAAGTATATCACGACAAAAATAATTTTTTTCCATAACATATTATGGAAAAATGTGAGTGGTAGATATGTATGTGACTTAATTACTTATACAAAGTTGAACAGCAATGTAAGTGTGGACACTGAGGTTTCCAGCACAGCTCTAATGACTCCATTTGGACAACTACTTGTATAAAGCAAAGTTTTTTCCACATTGTGGTAGCATCTTTCTTGTTTAGATCACTTTTTTTTTTTTTTTTTTTGAGACTGAGTCTAGCTCTGCCGACCAGGCTGGAGTGCAGTGGCGCGATCTCAGCTCACTGCAAACTCCACCTCCCGGGTTCACGCCATTCACCTGCCTTAGCCTCCCGAGTAGCTGGGACTATAGGCGCCTGCCCCCACGCCCGGCTAATTTTTTGTATTTTTTAGTACAGACGGGATTTCACCGTGTTAGCCAGGATGGTCTCAATCTCCTGACCTTGTGATCCACCCGCCTCGGCCTCCCAAAGTGCTGGGATTACAGGCATGAGCCACCATGCCTGGCCATTTAGATCACTTTTATTTTGTCACTATCATCCAGAAGCTTTATTAGATGTGAGGAAATGAAAACTGGGCCCTCATCCAAGCCCTGTAATTAGAGATAAAAGAAAAACTAAAATTATTCACTTATTTTACCTCTAACCCTATGCTACTTAAAGACACTGCAAAAGAGTTTAAAAGAAAAATGTTCCACCTTGTGGAAATATCCAAAATTATGAAAAAGAATCACATAAGAATTTCATAAACATAAGCTTGGCACCGGGAATAGAGAGGTTGACTAGAAAATCTTCCTTTTAGTTGCACTTGGTACATCTTTCAAAGTTCATGATTAGATTAAACTCCTTAAAGTCCCCACCTCTTATAATTGCAATGACTAATTTAGAATTCATCTCTGAATAAAAATTAAGGGTAGAAACATTTTATATTCCAGAAGATATGGGTGAAGTTGCAAAATCTTTGCCTATGTGTCTTCATCCATAGAATAAGACAACAGTAGTTCTCATGGTTTCTATTTTATAGAAAAAGATCCAAGATATGAGAACCCAACCTGTGCCAGAAAAATAATAGTTTTCACATTTTTTTTTATTTCTGTTAACCAATTGCATACACACAGTCAAAATCAGGATTACTTCACGGGCAGGCAAACTGCAGTCATTTACAGAACCACAGTCAGAAGGGCACCATGCTTGATTTAATGCTTTACTGTCACTATCATAAAATTTTTAACAATTTTTAAACAAGGGCCTTTAAGTCTTCATTTCTCATTTGGCCTTACTAATTATATAGTTAGTGCTGGTCAACATAACTAATGTATGAACTCTCATTTTTATGTAATCTGGGGCACATGATTTAGGCTTGTTAATGAAGTTTGTGATTGCCACTTTTCACACATTCTCTATAGGATAAGAAAATATGTATACATATGAAGTGTCTGATGGATTTTAAAGGAGGGGAGTCTGTGCTTTGTTCTAAAAGATTTGAAATTTCCCTGAAGATTTAGGGTGATTTTAGGAAATAACAATTTACAATTTATAAAATTGAATAATGTGTGTTCACGGCACTTTGTAATCCGAAGGGTGCTCTGCTGGAAATACTTTATATAAGTAATGAAGATGTAAGAAAAGTTTATGCAATTTCTCATGGCAAAACAGAACACTTGAGTATTAGTCAGTAAAGGAAGTCACAATATGCACAATATGAAAGTTATGAAATTTGATTTTAATAGTAATAGAATAATTATTCATTTAGTTTCATCATGTAGCAAATGTCTACTACTGTGTGTATACGCTTTTAAAGGTCCCACTTTGTAAAAAGCACAGTACATTAGAGGGCACAACTTCTTATCTACCTCATTTAAGTCTTAAAGGATCAGGATCAGATTTCTGAATTGGATCTGACAAGAAATTGATGGCAAATACAGAAGAGAGGAGTGTTTCGTTCTGTAAGAAATCCATAGTAAATGATTTTTAAGAGGCCTCTTTCTAGGTCAGCACTTTGCACACAGTTTTTGAAAGTTCTAGTTAAAATATGCTGCAAACATTAAAATAATAAATGACATTAATTTGGACATATTTCAAAGATGTTTTATACATTATAACTGTGCATTGATATCTATATCCAAAATCTTTTATAACTTATCACTCTATATAAATTATAAACAAGATCTGATGACATTTGAACAAATAACCTGTGACAGTAGTTATTCTGGCAATTTCCAGAAGTAAATTGTTGCAGAAATTAAGTAAAAGGGTGTTTATTATTACTTTTACAAAAGTTACTACTCCATTAAAAGCAGAAAATAGCAGACAGATTTTTAAAAACTGCCATGTATATTGCAGCTTGTTTTGGCCTGCCTGTCTCAGACTAGTAAAAGGAATGTTAAAGCATTTACAAGTGAACCTCCAATCATTGTCTATAGTAGCTCTCTGAATGGGCTAGCCAATGTGGTAAAATGAGACAGGAGGGGAAAAAAGGAGAAGCAGAATGGGCCTATAGTTACACCTCACCACAAACTTACAATAAACCCTTATATCTAAACATTGGTAAATGGGTAAATTTAGAAACCAACAAAACCCAACATATAGGTATTGTTAAATTTATTGTACTGCTGCAATACTCAAACTACAGTGAAATGAAGTATGGAAGATTAAAATGCTTAGAATAGGTCGGGTGCAGTGGCTTCTGCCTGTAATCCCAGCATTTTGGGAGGCTGAGGTGGTGGATCGCTTGAGGTCAGGAGTTCGAGACCAGCCTGGCCAACATGGCGAAACCCAGTCTCTACTAAAAATACAAAAATTAGCTGGGTGTAGCAGTGCATGCCTGTAATCCCAGCTACTTGGGAGGCTGAGGCAAGAGAATCACTTGAATCCGGGAGGCAGAGGTTAAAGTGAGCCAAGATCACGCCATTGCACTCCAGCCTGGGTGACAGAGCCAGACTCCATATCAAAAACAAAAAAAAAAAGATTAGAATAAAATATGAATTATCAAAAATCCTGAAAGTTTTTTAAAATGAAGGTAGTATTAAAACAACAATGAATTCCAACATAGTGCTTTAAAAAAGAATAATATTCTTGATATAGGTCTTGTATCATTATTATTGTTACTTTAACTGACATAAAATTGTATGTATTTACTGTGAACAATGTATTGTTTTGAAGTATATACATATTGTAGAATGACTAACTCTAGGTAATTTAGGTAATTAACATATGCATATTTAAAATTTCTTCTCAATTTAGACACGAATATTGTTCTGATTCCATGGCTGTTTTTTGTTAAGATACATAAAAGTTAGTTGTTTCGTATATTTATTTTAAATCCAGTCATTTCACTAAATGTTTTTATTTGTTTCAACAAATTTGTAATTGTTATTGGATATTCTATATATGCAACCATATTAACTCTGAGTAAAAATTTTTTTAAGTATTTATACTTATTATTTGATTTTCATGCCTTATACCATTGTCTGTAGGATTTGAGCCATAGTTTATTCTGAATTTGTTTCCATAAATTCTTATTTTTCTTAGTGTTTTAATTAGTCATGCTTGCTAAAAAACATCAATTTTTGGCTTTTGTTGACAAATCACACAGTAATTTTTTTAAATGTTGATTTTCAGGGGCTAGCAATAAAAATTTGGCTCTTTATATGTAAAAAAAAAAAGTTGAATCTCTAAATTACATTACATACAAAAGGGCATTCTGAATAATTTAAGATCTGAATGTGAATAGTAAAAATTTATAATGGAGAAAATATAGAACAATGTTTTTGTAACTTTGAAATGAAGAAAAATTACTTAAAATCCACATTTATTGAGTTTAAAGTTAATTGGTATGAATATAGCAAATTTAAGGATATAAGTTTAATGTAGTACATCATGGACAATATTGACGAAGAAGATATTAACAATGTTAAAAACCAACAAGGGCTCTTTGTTACAGCTATTTTGGAAATAAATTTGGTAGTTATTTAGAGACATAATGTATACAGACAGCTTATAATTCAGGGACGCAAACCTAGTTATGTCCAGAAGAAATTCTCACACAGATTACTAAGTAGATATACCAAAGGCAGTTTATTGTAGGTTTTTCTGTGTCATTTAGAAATTGGAAGAAACCTAGATGCTCATCACTAGAAGAAAAAAAATTTAAAATATAAGTTCTTCTAGTGGAATATACTATAAGTTAAAATTGGTGAACGGAATGAACATACAATATAGATAGAACTCAAAGTAGGCATTAAGTTTTAAAAAGATAAAATACTAAATTGGATGCATGCAAAATAAAATTAAAATATAAACATTTAAAGCAACACCACATATTCTATGTAACATATGCATCCAAGATGTTGTAACAGATACAACATCTAAAAGGAGTGTCGGTGATGAACAGAAGGATCTGCTAACCTTCAGTTTTGGTAGACCGAAGTGGATCCTCTTCTTCAAAGTTTAGAAAGAAATTTTATACAAAAATATCTTGATGTTATTTGTGTATTTTTGGGGGGGAAGGGATTGCTTTAAAATACCTTCAGCCTCATCAAAACATTTACAGGATAGTAAAAAGAACTTCCATGTTTGCAATCCTCCATCATCCAGACAATCCAGGATTTTACCATATTTGTCTTATTATTCATTAGTCACAATGCTTCATCTACACTTACTACTTTAGTATTTTTGCTAAGCAGAGCACTCTCCCCAATAACCACAGTACGACCATCAACATAAAGCAGTGAACAGTGATTTAATTCTGCCATCTAATTTAAAGATCCCATCTAAATTTTGCTGATTAACAATGGCCTTCAGAGATCTAAGATGCAATACAGGATTGCTAATTGTACGTAGTTATCACAACTGTCTGGTCTCTTCAATCAAGAATAGTTTTTCAGTCTCTTGTTTTTTATAAATATTGATGTTTTTTAAGAACACTGGAAAGTGGTCTTTAAAATATGCCTAGGTTTGAGTTGCTATGCTCTTTCCATACGATCATATTCACGATGCACAACTATAGTAGGAATATTACAGAAACAGTGCTATGGTTTTCTGTATGTATTATATCAAGAGGCACGCTAAGTAAATGTTAATTCAAATCACTTGATTTGAAGGTATATTCCGGTACTCCACTAAAAATTGATTATTATTCATTGGCATTCTATTGAATTACAGGGCATACTATTCCACACTATTAATTTATTTATACAATAATTCATATCACTAAGTGTCATGGGATGAATTGTGTCCCACCTCCTGTTCTGACCCTCAGCACCTAAGAATGTGACTGTATTTGGAGACATGATAATTACAGTGATAAGTTAAAATGAGGTCATTATGGTGGATCCTAATAAAATATGACCAGTATTCCTATAAAGAGGAAATCTGGACACAGACATTTACAGAGGGAATATATGTGAAGTCACAGGAAGAAGACAGCCATCCACAAGCCACATAGGCCTCAAACAGATCTTTCCCTCACAGCCTTGAATCAACACCTTGATCTCAGACTTCTAGCATGCAGAACTGTGAAAAAAAAATGTTTATTTTTTTTAAGCCACCTAGCCTGCAGTACTTTTTTTTTGTTTGAGACGGAGTCTTTGCTCTGTCACCCAGGCTGGAGTGCAGTGGCATCATCTAGGCTCACTGCAAGCTCCGCCTCCCGTGTTCACAACATTCTCCTGCCTCAGCCTCTGGAGTAGCTGGGACTACAGGCGACCGCCAAAAGGCCTGGCTAACTTTTTTTGTATTCTTTAGTAGAGATGGGGTTTCACCTTGTTAGCCAGGATGGTCTCGATCTCCTGCTGACCTCGTGATCTGCCCGCCTCGGCCTCCCAAAGTGTTGGGATTACAAGCGTGAGCCACCACGCCCAGCTAACCTGCAGTACTTTTTATGGCAGCCCTAGCAAACTAATGTACTATGGACTCATGTATTAGGTTATAATATGTTATCCTTATTTTAGTCTTCACATTAGCTCAGATCTGATCAAAGTCACTTAAAGCTGGCTTCTGTGTATGTTATGCATCTTCATTTACTGAATACTTTCTCAATTTGTAGCACAATGTTTTTCAGATCCATCTTACCTTTTCTTGCCTTGGACCTGGAAATCCCAATTCTTGCTAGTGTTGAAGGTCATTCAGAAACCATGATTTAGATGCTGTGTTATTGGAGTGATGCCGCTCCCAGGACTACTCTGTGGATAGAGCAAGTAGGGAAAAAAAAGAAAATATATATATATATATAATATATAATATATTATACAGATGATACACACACTAGATATAATATATATTTTATTATATATTATATTTATATATATTTATATATAATATATAAAATATATAATTATATATTATATAAAAAATACATAATTATATATTATATATAATATATAATTATATATTATATATAGCATGTATATAATATATAATATAATATTATATGTTATAATATATAATATTATATTA